>NC_091234.1:10708279-11008279 GCF_040958095.1 Procambarus clarkii
AAAGTTCGGATATATTGTAACCTTCCACTGTTGTCCTTACAGTTGGAAACGAACGCCACAGCCAGTTTCCTCCTGGTTTTGTTTGGAAATAGTACAGGATCTTGACGCCATGATGGAGGCAGGAAGGATGCGTCCCGGCCACGCCCCACAATAAACCCATGGAGCACTAGGATGTCTGAGTCTCTCCGGTGGTGCATCGTGCGGTTGAAGAACCCATCTAGCAACTTATAATTCGTATGGAAGAGGACGTTAGACTGTAAATGTGTCTCTGGCTCAAACATAACCCAGGGCTGAGAAGGGTCGCGTGGACCTAGGTCCACCAGCACCTTCTCTCTACTTGCCACACTCCGTAAGTGTATCAATACCACGTCTGCCGTCGACACCTGACAAGAGGTGGGAAAATCAGTTAAAATTTAATATTTTGGTCATATAAATAGGCAATTGTAACCATTCACATGATAACAAAAGTAAATATATCAAGCGAGTTATTAAGAGACTAGATAAACCTCTTATATGCACAATTCTCCATGTTATGTTTCTTAAAGGCTCAGGAAGAATGTTCCCTGTGATGCTGCTGACTGCTGAACATAGAGCAGCCTTCTTGCTGCTGAATATAGAGCTGCCTGCTGACTGCTGAACATAGAGCAGCCTGCTGACTGCTGAATATAGAGCAACCTGCTGAACTGTCATGATCCCAGGCAGCCGAAAAACGAGTCTCCCCTTTGAGAATTATTCTATCAAGCCTGACCTGACTAGAAGGCCAAGGAAATATAGAGGTGAAGACACAGATGTAAAATAGTTGGTTGGATTTGATAAACAATTTGAGATTATGGGCAGTGATAAGAAATTAGATAAGTGACTGGTTATGAGATGTGGATAATTTGCTGGAGGTGTGAGGCTCGCTTAGAGAGGAGCTTAAGTCACTTGAGTACCAAACATCGCAAGGGGAAGCTGTGCTTCGTTTGGGCTCCCGTTAGAAAGAAACCCCTGTGATATACCTTCAAGAGGAAGGAAGTGTGCAGATGTTCCAGCTGTGGAATCGAGCTGGGAATGTGTGGTCTCAAGTCCTGGATGGCAATGAGAGTTTGTTAAGCCGCCCAGAGACATTATCGTGGGCCGTGGGACCGCCCTGATCAGACTCAGTCAGAGGGGAGAGCGCCCTCGACTAGACAAGCTGTGGTAAGCACGATTAAAGCCAGTTTATAGTGATTACTTGTAGTTGGTCGTGTGCCCAGCGACAGTAGCGAATGTTTATGGATAAGTTAGACATGTTTTGGTAAGGCAGGAAGCCTAAATAAGAGGACGGAGATGAGAGAGGCAGCTGGAGGGACGAGCAGCACGTCCTCTTCCATCGACCGCCTGAAGCCAACTGACTGGCAGCGGAGGACAGAGCATGGACCAGCCCAAACGGGGGAATCAATTCTCACAGTATGTAGAGAGCAGATAGATGTTGGATGCAAACATAATGTGTGCATTATTTCGTCTATGTGTTTATAAGGAAACATTTTTATTGGAGTGTCAATGGGTGGCAGGTTTGTCTTTGGGGAAGAATTTGCTGAGAACTTCGGAGCCAGCACAGAGTGAGTAGTTGATGAGACTTTAAGGTAGTGGAAGAGTAGAACCTCGAGCTGTGAGGAGAAGCAGTGAAGAGGAGTGTCACGTGCTTCTGAAATACCAGTGGCAAAACTCCAGTTCTGTTTGAGGAAACTTCATGGTGTAGCAGCCAGGAGAGCTGTGGAGGACTCTAGTAGAAGTGGTGAAGCACCATAGTTGATCAAGGAAGACTTCATGGTGTAGCAGCCTGGAAGAGCTGCGGAGGATCCTGGTAGATGAGCCCGGAAGAACCTGAAGATGTCAGGGTAGTGAGCTTCCAGATGTGGAAGGGAAGTTCTGGTTGATTACTGGTAGGGAGTTGGTAGAGTGTTTGGTTGTCATTAGCGTGCAAGACGCAGTGAAAGGTGAGCGATTGTTTGCAATTTTTGTGCCGAGGAGTACTTATACTGAAGCATAGAGTTACAGTCGTAGACTGGATTACCTACAGAGACATACATATGTGTTCTAGGACTGATAGGGTGATCGAATGACCATTGTTGTATATCAAGGAACATTTATACTAACATTTATGTTATGGCAGTCATACGCTGGTCTTCCTTGTACATATATATATATATATATATATATTATATATATATATATATAATATATATATATATATATATATATATATATATATTATATATATATTATTAAATATGACCGAAAAAGTAAGATTAATAATTCTAACACGAATTTTCTCAATCTTTCGTACATTACGCTTCACTGTTGGAGGTAAATAAAAAATCACTTCTCCAAAATTCATTTTTATTTCTAGTCTGACGCGACACGGGCGCGTTTCGTAAAACTTATTACATTTTCAAAGACTTCACAAATACACAACTGATTAGAACTTGCGTTTCTCTGATTTTATATCTACATTTGAGTGAGGTGGGAAGGGTGATGTGGCATTAACACAAGACAGAACACTAGAGGATATTAATAGGGTATTAAAAGTATCAACACAAGACAGAACAGAAACAATGGGTATTGAATAGAAGTGTTTGTAGAAAGCCTATTGGTCCATATTTCTTGATGCTTCTATATTGAAGCGGAGTCTTGAGGTGGGTAGAATATAGTTGTGCAATAATTGGCTGTTGATTGCTGGTGTTGACTTCTTGATGTGTAGTGCCTCGCAAACGTCAAGCCGCCTGCTATCGCTGTATCTATCGATGATTTCTGTGTTGTTTACTAGGATTTCTCTGGCGATGGTTTGGTTATGGGAAGAGATTATATGTTCCTTAATGGAGCCCTGTTGCTTATGCATCGTTAAACGCCTAGAAAGAGATGTTGTTGTCTTGCCTATATACTGGTTTTTTTGGAGCTTACAGTCCCCAAGTGGGCATTTGAAGGCATAGACGACGTTAGTCTCTTTTAAAGCGTTCTGTTTTGTGTCTGGAGAGTTTCTCATGAGTAGGCTGGCCGTTTTTCTGGTTTTATAGTAAATCGTCAGTTGTATCCTCTGATTTTTGTCTGTAGGGATAACGTTTCTATTAACAATATCTTTCAGGACCCTTTCCTCCGTTTTATGAGCTGTGGAAAAGAAGTTCCTGTAAAATAGTCTAATAGGGGGTATAGGTGTTGTGTTAGTTGTCTCTTCGGAGGTTGCATGGCTTTTCACTTTCCTTCTTATGATGTCTTCGATGAAACCATTGGAGAAGCCGTTATTGACTAGGACCTGCCTTACCCTACAGAGTTCTTCGTCGACTTGCTTCCATTCTGAGCTGTGGCTGAGAGCACGGTCGACGTATGCGTTAACAACACTCCTCTTGTACCTGTCAGGGCAGTCGCTGTTGGCATTTAGGCACATTCCTATGTTTGTTTCCTTTGTGTAGACTGCAGTGTGGAAACCTCCGCCCTTTTCCATGACTGTTACATCTAGAAAAGGCAGCTTCCCATCCTTTTCCGTCTCGTAAGTGAAACGCAGCACGGAACTCTGCTCAAATGCCTCCTTCAGCTCCTGCAAATGTCTGACATCAGGTACCTGTGTAAAAATGTCGTCAACATACCTGCCGTATATGGCCGGTTTCAAGTTCATGTCGACTAAGACTTTTTGCTCGATGGTACCCATGTAGAAGTTTGCAAACAGGACACCAAGGGGAGAACCCATGGCGACCCCATCTACTTGCTTATACATGTGCCCATCCGGGCTCAAGAAGGGTGCCTCTTTAGTACAAGCTTGGAGTAGTTTCCTCAGAATACTTTCTGGCATGTCAAGAGGAGTACAGGCTGGATCACGATACACTCTGTCGGCTATCATTCCGATTGTCTCGTCCACAGGTACGTTGGTAAACAGCGATTCTACGTCCAACGAGGCTCTTATCCCTGTGGCCCGTGCGCCCCGCAGTAAGTCCACAAATTCCTTTGGAGACTTCAGGCTGAAGGCGCAAGGAACATAAGGAGTCAGCAGGCCGTTGAGTCGCTTCGCCAGTCTGTACGTGGGTGTGGGTATCTGGCTAATGATTGGCCGAAGTGGGTTTCCAGGCTTGTGCGTCTTGACATTTCCATACTCATATCCAGGTTTATATTCCCCAATGATCTTTGGCAGGTGGAGTCCGGATTTCTTGGCGTTCACAGTTTCGATCAGTTTGTTGACCTTTGCTTTTAATTCGGCTGTAGTGTCCTTCGTTACCCTTTGGAACTTAGTTTGGTCAGAGAGTATGATGTTCATTTTCGCCAGATATTCGTCTTTTTTAAGAATGACATATATTGGCGACTTGTCACCTCTCCTGACAACTATCTCCTTGTTCTCACGAAGGCTTTTAGCTGCCGCTTTAAGCCAATATATGTCATTCTTAAAAAAGACGAATATCTGGCGAAAATGAACATCATACTCTCTGACCAAACTAAGTTCCAAAGGGTAACGAAGGACACTACAGCCGAATTAAAAGCAAAGGTCAACAAACTGATCGAAACTGTGAACGCCAAGAAATCCGGACTCCACCTGCCAAAGATCATTGGGGAATATAAACCTGGATATGCGTATGGAAATGTCAAGACGCACATGCCTGGAAACCCACTTCGGCCAATCATTAGCCAGATACCCACACCCACGTACAGACTGGCGAAGCGACTCAACGGCCTGCTGACTCCTTATGTTCCTTGCGCCTTCAGCCTGAAGTCTCCAAAGGAATTTGTGGACTTACTGCGGGGCGCACGGGCCACAGGGATAAGAGCCTCGTTGGACGTAGAATCGCTGTTTACCAACGTACCTGTGGACGAGACAATCGGAATGATAGCCGACGGAGTGTATCGTGATCCAGCCTGTACTCCTCTTGACATGCCAGAAAGTATTCTGAGGAAACTACTCCAAGCTTGTACTAAAGAGGCACCCTTCTTGAGCCCGGATGGGCACATGTATAAGCAAGTAGATGGGGTCGCCATGGGTTCTCCCCTAGGTGTCCTGTTTGCAAACTTCTACATGGGTACCATCGAGCAAAAAGTCTTAGTCGACATGAACTTGAAACCGGCCATATACTGCAGGTATGTTGACGACATTTTTACACAGGTACCTGATGTCAGACATCTGCAGGAGCTGAAGGAGGCATTTGAGCAGAGTTCCGTGCTGCGTTTCACTTACGAGACGGAAAAGGATGGGAAGCTGCCTTTTCTAGATGTAACAGTCATGGAAAAGGGCGGAAGTTTCCACACTGCAGTCTACACAAAGGAAACAAACATAGGAATGTGCCTAAATGCCAACAGCGACTGCCCTGACAGGTACAAGAGGAGTGTTGTTAACGCATACGTCGACCGTGCTCTCAGCCACAGCTCAGAATGGAAGCAAGTCGACGAAGAACTCTGTAGGGTAAGGCAGGTCCTAGTCAATAACGGCTTCTCCAATGGTTTCATCGAAGACATCATAAGAAGGAAAGTGAAAAGCCATGCAACCTCCGAAGAGACAACTAACACAACACCTATACCCCCTATTAGACTATTTTACAGGAACTTCTTTTCCACAGCTCATAAAACGGAGGAAAGGGTCCTGAAAGATATTGTTAATAGAAACGTTATCCCTACAGATAAAAATCAGAGGATACAACTGACGATTTACTATAAAACCAGAAAAACGGCCAGCCTACTCATGAGAAACTCTCCAGACACAAAACAGAACGCTTTAAAAGAGACTAACGTCGTCTATGCCTTCAAATGCCCACTTGGGGACTGTAAGCTCCAAAAAACCCAGTATATAGGCAAGACAACAACATCTCTTTCTAGGCGTTTAACGATGCATAAGCAACAGGGCTCCATTAAGGAACATATAATCTCTTCCCATAACCAAACCATCGCCAGAGAAATCCTAGTAAACAACACAGAAATCATCGATAGATACAGCGATAGCAGGCGGCTTGACGTTTGCGAGGCACTACACATCAAGAAGTCAACACCAGCAATCAACAGCCAATTATTGCACAACTATATTCTACCCACCTCAAGAATCCGCTCCAATATAGAAGCATCAAGAAATATGGACCAATAGGCTTTCTACAAACACTTCTCTTCAATACCCATTGTTTCTGTTCTGTCTTGTGTTGATACTTTTTAATACCCTATTAATATCCCCTAGTGTTCTGTCTTGTGTTAATGCCACATCACCCTTCCCACCTCACTCAAATGTAGATATAAAATCAGAGAAACGCAAGTTCTAATCAGTTGTGTATTTGTGAAGTCTTTGAAAATGTAATAAGTTTTACGAAACGCGCCCGTGTCGCGTCAGACTAGAAATAAAAATGAATTTTGGAGAAGTGATTTTTGATTTACCTCCAACAGTGAAGCGTAATGTACGAAAGATTGAGAAAATTCGTGTTAGAATTATTAATCTTACTTTTTCGGTCATATTTAATAATATATGTCTACAGGAAAGACTGCTACCAAAATATATATATATATATATATATATATATATATTCTCTTGCTGATAGTTCAACATTGTGTTATAAGACTTGTCTTACTTGAGAAGGTTGGTAGTATTAGGTGGTGAATCAGGAGATAGGATACCACTTGATAAGCAGATGATAGACTTCTGATGGTGTTGGAGTGCAACCTGATTGAAATAGTATAGAGTGTAGGGTTCATTATTATTATTATTATATGTGTGTTTGTATTGTGTATGTGCTTTGTCCAGTAAATATATTCAAATTTGCTGGTGTTTGTCCTGTCGTAGTGAGGCTTCCCAGGAAGTAGTAAAGAAGGAGAGAGAGAGAGAGAGAAAGAACCACTGTACCTTACCTCACTAAATTTAGTAATGACCTTACTGGGCAGTGGGGTGGTACCTTACCTCATTAAGGTTAGTGGTGACCTTACAGGGCAGGGGAAGGTACCTTACCTCACTAAGGTTAGAGGTGACCTTACAAGGCAAGGGGGGGTACCTTACCTCACTAAGGGTAGTGGCGACCTTACAGGACAGGACAAGGGGGGGTGGTACCTTACCTCAAAAAGGTTAGTGGTAAATTTGCAGGGCAGGTGGGTGGTACCTTACCTCAATAATGTTAGTGGTGACCATACAGGGCAGGGGTGGTGGTACCTTACCTCACTAAGGTTAGTGGTGACCTTACAGGGTAAGGGTGGTACCTTACCTCACTAAGGTTAGTGGGGACCTTACAGGGCAGGGGAGTGTCGTACCTTACCTCACTAAATTAAAAGTGACCTTAAAGGGCAGGGGGTGGTACCTTACCTCACTAAGGTTAGTGGTGAACTTACAGGGCAAGGGGGTGGTTCCTTATCTCACTAAGGTTAGTGGTGGCCTTGCGGGGCAGGAGAGGGTGGTACCTCACCTCACTACGGTTAGTGGTGACCTTACAGGGCAGGGTGGTGGTACCTTACCTCACTAAAGTTAGTGGTGACCTTACAAAGCAGTGGGGTGGTACCTTACCTCACTAAGGTTTGTGGTGACCTTACAGGGCAGGGGGGTGGTACCTTACATCAATAAAGTTAGTGGTGACCTTACAGGGCCGGGGGGTAGTACCGTACCTCATTAAGGTTAGTGGTGACCTTACAGGGCAGGAGGGTGGTACATTACCTCAGTAAAGTCAGTAATGACCTTACAGGGCAGGGGAGTGGTACTTACCTCACTAAGGTTAGTGGTGACCTTACAAGGCAGGGGGGTGGTACCTTACCTCACTAAGGTTAGTTGTGACCTTAGAGGGCAGGGGGGGTGGTCCCTTACCTCACTAAGGTTAGTGGTGACCTTGCAGGGCAGGGGGGTGGTACCATACCTCACTAAGGTTAGTGGTGACCTTACAGGGTAGGGGTGGTGGTACCATACCTCACTAAGGTTAGTGGTGACCTTACAGGGCAGGGGAGTGGTACCTTACCTCACTTAGGTTAGTGGTGACCTTACAGGGCAGGGGTGGGACCTTACCTCACTAAGGTTAGTGGAGACCTTACAGGGCCGGGGGGTGGTATCTTACCTCACTAAGGTTAGTGGTGACCTTACAGGGCAGGGGGTGGTACCTTACCTCACTAAGATTAGTGGTGACCTTACAGGGCAGGGAGGGGGTGGTACCTTACGTCGTTAAGGTTAGTGGTGACCATACAGAGTAGGGGGATGGTACCTTACCTCACTAAGGTTAGTGGAGACCTTACAGGGCGGGGGAGGGGTGTTACCTCACTAAGGTTAGTGGTGACCTTACAGGGCAGGGGGTAGTACCTTACCTCCCTAATAATAGTAATGACCTTACAGGGCAGGGGGTAGTACCTTAGCTCAGTAAGGTTAGTGGTGACCTTACAGGGCTGGGAAGAGGTGGTATCTAACCTCACTAAGCTTAGTGGTGACTTTCCCGGGCAGGGGGGTGGTACATTACCTCACTAATGTTAGTGGTGACCTTGCGGGGCAGGGGGGTGGTACCTTACCTCACTAAGATTAATGGTGATCTTCGAGGGCAGGGGAGGGGTGGTATCTTGCCTCACTAAGGTTAGTGGTGACCTTACAGGTCAGGGGTTGTGGAACTTTACCACACTAAAGTTAGTGGTGACCTTACAGGGCAGGGAGGGTGGTACTTTTCCTCACTAAGGTCAGTAATGACCTTACAGGGCAGGGGGGTGGTACCTTACCTCACTAAGGTAAGTGGTGACCTTACAGAGCAGGGGGTGGTACCTAAGGTCACTAAGGTAAGTGGTGATCTTACATGGCAGGGAGGGTGGTACCTTACCTCACTAAGGTCAGTAATGACCTTTCAGGGCAGGGGGGTGGTACCTTACCTCACTAAGGTTAGTGGTGACCTTACAGAGCAGTGGGTGGTACCTAAGGTCACTAAGGTTAGTGGTGATCTTACATGGCAGGGGGGTGGTACCATACCTCATTAAGGTTAATGGTGACCTTACAAGGTAGGGGTGGTACCTTACCACACTAAGGTCAGTTGTGAGCTTACATTGCAGTGGTGTGGTACTTTTCCTCATTAAGGTCAGTGGTGACCTTACAGGGCAGGGGGGTGGTGCCTTACCTCACTAAGGTTAGTGGAGACCTTACAGGGCAGGGGGGGGGGTGGTTCTTTACCTCACTAAAGTTAGTGGTGATCATACAGGGCAGGGGAGGGGTAGTATCTTACCTCACTAAGGTTAGTGGTGACCTTACAGGGCAGGTGGGTGGTACCCTACCTCACTAAAGTTAGTGGTGACCTTACAGGGCTGGTGGGTGGTACCTTTCCTCACGAAAATTAGTGGTGACCTTACGGGGTAGGGTGTTGGTACCTTACCTCACTAAGGTCAGTAGTGACCTTACAGGACAAAGGGGTGGTAGCTTACCTCACTAAGGTCTGTAATGACATACAGGGCACGGGGGGGGTGGGTGTACTTACCTCACTAAGGTTAGTGGTGACCTTACCGGCAGGGGGGAGGGTGGTACCTTACCTCTCTAAGGTCATAGTGACCTTACAGGGGCAGGTGGGTGGTACCTTACCTCACTAAGGTCAGTAGTGACCTTACAGAGCAGGGGGTGGTACCTTACCTCACTAAAGTCAGTAGTGACCTTACACGGTAAGGGGGATGATAAAGTATCTCACTAAGGGCAGTAGTGACCTTACAGGGCAGGGTATGGTACCTTACCTCACTAAGGACAGTAGTGACCTTACATGGTAGGGGGGGTATCTAACCTCATTAAGGTTAGTGGTGACCTTACAGGGGAGGGGGGGTGGTACCTTACCTCACTAAGGTAGTGGTGACCTTACAGGGTAGGGGGATGGTACCTTACCTCACTAAAGTTAGTGGAGACCTTTCATGGCAGGGGTTTGGTACCTTACTTCACTAAGGTTAGTAGTGACCTTACTGGGAGGGGGTGGGGTGGTACCTTACCTCCCCAAAGTTAATGATGACCTTACAGGGCAGGGCTAATACCTTACCTCAGTAAGAATAGTGGTGACCTTACAGGGCAGGGAAGGGCTGGTATCTTACCGCACTAAGGTTAGTAGTGACCTTACAGAGCAGGGGGCGGTGGTACCTTACCTCACTAAGATTAGTGGTGACCTTACAGAGCATGGGGCGTTGGTACCTTACCTCACTAAGGTTAGCGGTGACCTTACAGGGCAGGGGAGTGGTACCTTACCTCACTTAGGTTAGTGGTGACCTTACAGGGCAGGGGGTGGTACCTTACCTCACTAAGGTTAGTGGAGACCTTACAGGTCAGTGGGGTAGTACCTTTCCTCACTAAGGTTAGTGGAGACCTTACAGGGCAGGGGGTGGTACCTTACCTTAGTAAGTTTAGTGGTGACCTTACAGGGCAGCGGGTGGTGGTACCTTGCCTCTCTAAGGTTAGGGGTGGCCTTACAGGGCAGGGGGTGGTACCTTACCTTAGTAAGTTTAGTGGTGACCTTACAGGGCAGCGGGTGGTGGTACCTTGCCTCACTCAGGTTAGTGGTGCCCTTACAGGGCAGAAGGGAGGTACCTTACCTCACTAAGGTTAGTGGAGACCTTACAGGCAGGGGAGGGTGGTACCTTACTTCACTAAGGTTAGTGGTGACCTTACAGGGCAGGGTGGTGATACCTTACCTCACTAAAGTTAGTGGTGACCTTACAGGGCAGGGTGTTGCCTTACTTCATTAAGATTATTGGTGACCTTATAGGGCAGGGAGGTGGTATCTTAGCTTACTAAGGTTAGTGGTGACCTTACAGGGCATGGAGGGTGGTACCTTACCTCACTAAGGTCAGTAATGACCTTACAGGGCAGGGGGGTTGTACATTACCTCATTAAGGTCAGCGGTGACCTCACAAGGCAGGGTGGTGGTACCTTACCTCACTAAGGTTAGTGGAGACCTTATAGGTCAGGGGGGGGGGTTGGTACTTTACCTCACTAAAGTTAGTGGTGACCTTACAGGGTAGGAGAGGGGTGGTATCTTACCTCACTAAGGTTAGTGGTGACCTTACAAGGCAGGGGGGGGGGGTGGTACCTTACCTCACTAAAGTTAGTGGTGACCTTACAGGGCAGGGGGGGTGGGTGGTACCTTACCTCACTAAATTTAGTGGTGGCCTTACAGGGCATGGGAGGGGTGGTCCCTTATCTCACTAAGGTTAGTGGTGACCTTACAGGGCAGGGGTGGTGGTACCATACCTCACTAAGATTAGTGGTGACCTTACAGGGTAGGGTGGTGGTACCTTACCTCACTAAGGTCAGTAGTGACCTTACAGGACACGGAGGTGGTACCTTACCTAAGGTCAGTGGTGACCTTACAGGGCAAGGGGGTTGTACCTTACCTCACTAAGGTTAGTGTTGACCTTACTGGGCAAGGGGTTGGTACCTTACTTCACTAAGTTCAGTAGTGATCTTACACAGTAAGGGGGTGATAACGTAACTCAATAAGGTCAGTAGTGACCTTACAGGGCCACTGGGGGTGGTACCTTACCTCACTAAGGTCAGTAGTGACCTTAAAGGGCAGGGGGGGTACCTTACCTCACTAAGGTTAGTGGAGACCTTTCAGGGCAGGGGTTTGGTACCTTACCTCACTAAGGTTAGTAGTGACCTTACTGGGCGGGGGTGGGGTGGTACCTTACCTCCCTAAAGTTAGTGATGACCTTACAGGGCAGGGCTAATACCTTACCTCAGTAAGAATAGTGGTGACCTTACAGGGCAGGGAAGGGCTGGTATCTTACCTCACTAAGGTTAGGGTGACCTTACAGGGCAGGGGGCGGTGGTACCTTACCTCAATAAGATTAGCGGTGACCTTACAGGGCAGGTGAGGGGTGGTATCTTACCTCACTAAGGTTAGTGGTGACCTTACAGGGCATGGGTGGTGGTACTTACCTCACTAAAGTTAGTGGTGACCTTACAGGGCAGGGAGGGTGTTACCTTACCTCACTAAGTTTATTGGTGACCTTACAGGGCAGGGAGGGTGGTACCTTACCTTATTAAGGTCAGTAATGACTTTACAGGGCAAAGGGGTGGTACCTTACCTCACTAAGGTTAGTGGAGGACCTTACAGGGTAGGGGGTGGTACCTTACCTCTCTGAGGTTAGTGGTGACCTTACAGTGCAGGGAAGGGGGTACCTTGCCTCACTAAAGTTAGTGGTGACCTTACAGGGCAGGGGGGAGTGGTACCTTTCCTCACTAAGGTTAGTGGAGACCTTACAAGGCAGGGGGGTGGTACCTTACCTTACTAAGGTTAGTGGAGACCTTGCATGGCAGTGGAGTGTGGTGCCTTACCTCACTAAGGTTAGTGGTGACCTTACAGGGCAGGGTGGTGGTACCTTATCTCACTAAAGTTAGTCGTGACCTTACAGGGCAGGGGGGGTGGCATCTTACCTCATTAAGATTATTGGTGACCTTACAGGGCAGGGAGGTGGTACCTTACCTCACTAAGGTTAGTGGTGACCTTACAAGGCAGGGAGGGTGGTACCTTACCTCACTAAGGTTAGTAATGACCTTACAGGGCAGGGGGGGGGGGTGGTACCTTACCTCACTAAGATTAGTGGTGACCTTGCAGAGCAGGGGGGTGGTACTTAAGCTCACTAAGGTTAGTGGTGACCGTACAGGGCAGGGGGGTGGTACCCTACCTCACTAAGGTCAGTAGTGACCTTGCAGGGCAGGGGACACAGGTTCTGCTCCACGTCCAACATGTGGTACCTAAGCCACCCGCTATTGACGAACTGTCGCTCAATGTAAACAAAAGCCTTGGGAGTGGTGCCAGATCTGAACCTGAAAAATGGAGAGAACTAATGTCGCACACATTTACACATTGGAGGAATTTGACCTTACCGTTGATGAGGTCAAAAGGAATCTGTTGGAGCTGAATGTGACAAAGGTCCTGATAGAATCTCACTGTGGATACCAAAAGGTGTTGAAGCACTAAGTGTTCCACTCTCTACGGTGTATAACAGCTCACTGGAAATAGGAGACCTATCGGAATGCTGGAAGACAGCTAATCCAATTTACAAAAAGAGAGACAGGCAAGAATCACTGAACTGCAGGCCAGTTTCCCTGACTTGCATACCATTGCATTGCGATGGAGAAGATCGTGAGGAAAAGGCTCATAAAAAATCTGGAGGGAAATATCTTTGTAACACATCACCAGCATGGTTTCAGAGATGGAAAATCGTGCCTCACAGGTTTATTAGAATTCTTTGACCAAGCAACAAAAATTAGGCAAGAAAGAGAAGGGTGGGCGGACTGCATTTTCTTCTGTCTAGACTGGACTGTCAGAAAGCCTTTGACACATTACCTCTTAAAAGGCTGTTACAAAAGTTGGAGCAACAGGCAGGAGTGAAAGGTAAGGTGCTCCAGTGGATAAGGGAGTATCTAAGCAATAGGAAACAACGAATAACTGTGAGGGGGAAGGTAGACATCAGAGTGGCGAGATGTCACCAGCGAAGTCCAGCAGGGCTCTGTACTAGGACCCATCCGGTTTCTAATATATGCAAACGATCTTCCAGAGGGTATAGTCTCATTTCTCTCAATGCTTGCTGATGATGTAAAAATTATGAGAAGAATCAAGATAGATGAAGAGAGACAGAGATTACAGGACGAACTGGACAAACTGAAGAAATGGTCTAGATAATAGCTTCTAAAGTTCAATTCCTGAAAGTGTAAAGTAATGAAATTAGGCGAAGGGAGCAGAAGGCTGAACACAAGGTACCATCTGGGAGGTTAAATTCTGCAAGAGTCAAATAGAGAGAAATATCTGGGGGTTGATATCACACCGAACCTGTCCCCAGAGGTTCACAACAAAAGGATGTAATCAGTGGCATATGCTTGATTGGCCAACTGCCTTTAGAAACTTGTCTAAGAAATCGTTCAAGATCTTGCATACCACCTATGTCAGACCAATCCTGAAATATGCAGCTCCTGCCTGGAGTCTATACCTAGTTAAACGCAAGACAAGGTTAGAGAAGATTCAGAGGTATGCCACCAGAACAGTCCCTGAACTGAGAGGTATGAGCTACGAGGAAAGGCTAAGGGAGCTGAACCTCACGTCCCTGGAAAACAGAAGAATAGAGGAGACATAATAGTCACCTACAAAATTCTCATGGGAAATGATAGGGTGGACAAAGACAAACTCTCTAGAAAGGATGGAATACAAACAATGGGACACAGGTGGAAACTTAGTATCCAAATGAGCCACAATGACATTAGAAAGAATTTTTTCAGTGTCAGAGTAGTTAGGAAATGGAAGGCATTAAGCAGTGATGTGGTGGAGGGAGACTCCATACACAGTTTTAAATGTAGATTTGATAGAGCCTAGTAGGCTCAAGAATCTGTACACTAGTTGATTGGCGGGAACAAAGAGTCAGAGCTCAACCCCCGCAAGCACAACTAGGTGAGTACACACACACATACACACACACACACACACACACATGATCCTGTGGTCCCGGGTTCATTCCCGGGCGTCAGCGAGAAACGATGGGCAGAGTTTCTTTCACCCTATGCCCTTGTTACCTAGCAGTAAATAAGTACCTGGGAGTTAGTCAGCTGTCACGGGCTGCTTCCTTGTGTGTGTGTGTGTGTGTGTGTGTGTGGGTCTGTGTGTGGTGATTAAAAAAAATTGTAGTAGTTGAAACAGTTGATTAACAGTTGAGAGGCGGGCCGAAAGAGAAGAGCTCAACCCCCCGCAAGAACAACTAGGTGAATACACACGCACACACATACACATACACACACACACACACACACACACACACATACTTGAGAGGCACGCAGTAGTAAGCGGAAAGGCCCTTGCATGGGTGAGGAACTACCTAACAGAAGGAGCCAGAGGGTAATGGTAAGGGGGGAGAAGTCGGACTGGCGAGCAGTAACGAGTGGAGTACCTCAAGGATCGGTGCTGGGCCCAATCCTCTTTCTAATTTACGTAAATAATATGTTTACAGGAGTGGAATCATACATGTCAATGTTTGCGGATGACGCAAAATTAATGAGAAGAGTTGTGACAGATGAAGATTGTAGGATCCTCCAAGAGGACTTAAACAGGTTGCAGAGATGGTCAGGGAAATGGCTACTGGAGTTCAACACCAGTAAATGTAAAGTTATGGAAATGGGATCAGATGATAGACGACCAAAAGGACAGTACACAATGAAGGGAACCTGCCTACCTGTAACGATTCGAGAAAGATACCTGGGAGTGGATGTGACACCTAATCTAACTCCTGAGGCACATATAAATAGGATAACGACAGCAGCATACTGCTGCTGTCGTTATCCTATTTATATGTGCGAAAATTAGAACTTCATTCAGAAACCTAAGTGAGGAGGCTTTTAGGGCGCTTTACACTGCCTACGTGAAACCAGTCTTTGAGTATGCCGTGCCATCATGGAGCCCCCACCTGAAGAAACACATAAGGAAACTAGAGAAGGTTCAGAGGTTTGCGACGAGGCTTGTCCCAGATTTACGAGGGATGGGATATGAAGAACGTCTGAGGGAACTGAACCTTACGACACTAGAGAAAAGAAGGGAGAGAGGAGATATGATAGGAACATATAAAATACTCAGGGGAATTGACAAAGTGGAAATAGATGAAATGTTCACACGTAATAATAACAGAACGAGGGGACATGGGTGGAAATTGGAAACTCAGAAGAGTCACAGAGATGTTAGGAAGTTTTCCTTTAGCGTGAGAGTAGTGGAAAAATGGAATGCACTTGGGGAACAGGTTGTGGAAGCAAACTCTATTCATAATTTTAAAATTAGGTATGATAGGGAAATGGGACAGGAGTCATTGCTGTAAACAACCGATGGCTGGAAAGGCGGGATCCAAGAGCCAATGCTCGATCCTGCAAGCACAAATAGATGAGTACAAATAGGTGAGTACACACACTCACACCCTCATACACACACACAGCAGCAAGATGCCCTAGTCAGCTGCTGGAAAGAAAGATCAGTGGTAGCTGTGCGTAATAAGGAGCAGGATGGCTCCAACAGGAAAGAATGGGATGATAAGGACAGAGCAACGGTAAATAAAATACTGAATGGGCTAGAGATCGAGAGGCAAAACATAGCATTGATTTCAGGTTAGGCTGGTACAACAAGGACAAAGACTTTGTGTTTAAGATTGTGTTTGTAAACGAGACAACAAAGGAGAAGATTTTAACATGGAAGAGCCAACTGCAATATGTGGGAGAATTCAAAAAAGTATTCCTCCAGAGCAGGGGTCACCAAACTTTTCAATGTAAGGGCCACATTATATATTTCCCATATTTATGCGGGCCGGAGGAATAAAAAATGAAAAAAAACAAAAATCAAATCAGTGCCAGTAATTTAATTTCCTCAAATATTAAAGTATAAACATGGAAAAATTAAAACATATCTTTTTGGAAAAAATCAGGGTAAACTAAATAGATTCCTGCCTTTAGTTTTATGCAACCAAATTAGTGTGACGAATGATACTGTCGTTTTGACTTCAAAATTTCATTAAAATCAGGTTCCAGATTAGATGAGCCAATTGTAAGAACTGATTTCAAGTGATCATCAGACAAATTTGCTCGATAGTTAGATTTCACATACTTCATTTTGGAAAAAGTTTGTTCACACAAGTATGTTGAACCAAAAATGGACACAAAACTACAAGCAAACTTTATCAAATTTGGAAACTGATCTGGCTGCAGGCATTTATAAAACTCAACCAGATTTCCTTCTCTATACTTATCTTTCAGTCTGTCATCTGCCTGGAGATCAATAATTTCCATTTGAAATTGAGTTGGAAGATTTTCAGCATTGCAGTCAAATGGATTATGAAAGAGCCTGATTTCATTTGCTTTGACATCAAGGTCAGCAAATCGCTTCTGAAACTGTTTTTTCAAATCTGAAATTATTTCATTTGCAAATGAAAAAGGAAATTCAACTTTACTTTCTGCATGAAATTTTTCACATGGAAAATGAGCAAAATTCTTTACCTTCACCTGGCCTTCAAGTAGCGCAAGTTTTGCTCTGAATGCCTTGACATGAACAAAGTAGTCACTGATCAAATTTGTTTTGCCTTGCAATTTCAGATTCAAGTTATTCATATGACCTGTCATATCCAATTTCCAATTGGATATGATTTCCAAATCCAATTTCCAAATCCATTCACATTCTGATAATAATGGCTGAGGGTTATTTTTCTCTGTGAAAAATAAATCAATTTCTAATCTGAGCTCAAAGAAATGCAGCAAAACCTTTCCACAACTAAGCCATCTAACTGCTGTATAATAAGGCAAGTTAACAAACTCCGCATCAATTTCTTTCAAGAAATCACGGAACTGGCGATGGTTGAGTGCATGAGTTCTAATGAAATTAACCACAGAAACAACAGGTTTCATGACACAAGACATATCAACATATTTTAGGCACAATGCTTGTTGATGGATAAGGCAATGCAGAAAAATGGGTTTTGATAATCCTCCAACCTCACAAGCTGTTGTAATTTGCCCAACCAAACCCTTCTTTGTCCCAGACATATTCTTTCCTCCATCAATTGTCACACACTGCACTTGTTTCCAATCCAGGATATATTCTGGCATAGTTTTACTTACTTCATTGAAAATGTCCTCTCCAGTTGTTGTGGTGTGCATGCTGTGAACTGATGCTAATTCTTGGCTCACATTAAATTCACTATCAACACCACGAATGAATACTAAGAGCTGAGAAGTATCACACACATCAGTTGATTCATCCAACGCAAGAGAATACCAACAAAATCTTTTTGTTTTTTCCTTTATTTGCCGAATTATGTCGCCTCCTAAATCTTCAATTCTACGAGCAACAGTATTTGACCCAAGACTTATCATTTTGAAGAGGTTTACTTTTTCTGGACATACCTCTCCTGCTGCTTCCACTATACACTCTTTTATGATACTACCATCAGTGAAAGGTTTTCCTTTTTTAGCCAACACATAGGCAACTTTGTAACTGGCTCTAGTTGAAGTTTCATTTTCAGATTTTTTTCTTACTGAAAACAGCTTGTTGAGAATGCAGACTGTGCTGAAATGATTCAAACTTTTTAGTGCGTTCTGCTCCTGTGATGTGAGAATAACTTGAGCCATGTTTAGATTCATAGTGCCGACGAATATTGTATTCCTTCAGAACAGCAACACTGTCTCTACATATTATGCATAAAGCTTTATCATTTGCTATCACAAAAAAGTACTTTATCTTCCATTCGTCATTGAACCGACGGCACTCACTGTCCACTTTTCTTTTCTTTATCTTTTCCATATCTGAAAACATAAGGGTAAAATAAATGAAATAAATTCTACAGGAAAAAAACAGCGTGTATGTGGTGTTAAAAAGCATAGCATATTATTATAAAGTGGTAAATATTATGGCAACAGCTTTCGTTGATAAACTTAATGGTTACCATTTTAACTATTTTAAACATGCAATATTTTTGGCTACAATAGTATTATTGCTATTTTGTATAACTAAGATAAAGGCATTGTCAAAGTACAGAGAAAAGAATATTGTACAGTGTTTGTGCTCCCTGAAACGGAAGCAGCGAAGCCCCACTCGCCCTCCATCCCCACAATATACAGTTATACACAACAGATTGGTTGTAATGCACAACACATACCTACCAGTATTAGTATCTGTGCGTCACACTATCGAGAGAGAGGAAAACTGACTCGGGTTGAGCGCCACCAGTCAGCAGCCCCAGCTTTGAATAATTCTGCGATGCCATTCGTACGATAATTATTTTTTCAAGACCACCACGCAGGGATTTGTTTGGAGGGCCGGATGAAATTATGTGGCGGGCCGGATGTGGCTCGCGGGCCATAGTTTGGAGACCCCTGCTCCAGAGGAACATGACGAGGGAAGAGAGGGCCATGGTGGTAGAAGCAAGGAAGAAGCACAATGCAAGAGGAGAAAACCAGGAAATCACAACCCCCAACACAACATCCTCAGAGGTGAGGGGAACCCAAAACCAACAACCCAGTAACACCAGAGGGGAGGGCAACTCCACAGCCTTCATCTGCATAGAATCCACCCATACCCCCAATCAAATGCTCAGCCAACTCCCCCTCCACCTCACCCCATTCCCACCCTGCCACCCCTCCCCTACTCCCACCATGTCCTGCCTCCCGCCTTTCCCAGTCCACCCTCCCTCTTCATCCCTTACCCTCTCTGTACCCCCTTCACTTGACCCCCCTACCCCTCACTCCAGTATCCTCTGTGACCCTATTATCCACCACACAAATCCTCACACCCATGAAACAGCTCCCTCCATCAGCTGAATGCGCACCAAGAAAGGGAATGAGATGGGACAGAAGAAAGTGAGCTTCAAAGCAATTCACACTAACATAGATGGGATTACAAATAAAACAAGTGAACTCAGAGAATGGGCATTAAAAGAAAACCCAGACATAATAGCACTCACAGGAACAAAGATAACGAAAGCCATAACAAATGCAGTGTTTCCACCGGACTACTATGTAGTGAGGAAAGAAAGAGAAGGGAGAGGAGGAGGTGGTGTAGCTTTGCTGATAAGAAAAGGTTGGAGTTTTGAAGAGATGGTTAATCTGAGCTGTGAAGGTTTCAGTGACTATTATCAGGCATCATAGCAACTGGAGGACAGAAAATTATAATAGTAGTCATATATAACCCCCCACCAAACGACAGAAGACCCAGACAGGAATATGATAGAAACAACTTGGTCGCCATCAACATAATAGAGAGAGCAGCTTCTGTGGCAAGCAGGAAGGGATACATACTACAAATCATGAGAGACTTCAACCACGGGATGATAGATTGGGAGAACAGAGATCCACATGGAAGACCAGACACATGGAGAGCTAAGCTGCTGGACGTAACAACAAGAAACTTTCTAAGTCAACACGTCAAGGGACCGACAAGAATGAGAGGAGTGGATGAGCCAGCTTTGCTTGATATGATATTTATCCTAAATGAGTCGGATATAAGGGAAGTTAAGTTGGAAGCCCCCTTGGGAATGAGTGATCACTGTGTATTGAGCTTTGAGTACCTGGTTGAGCTAGGAATTATCTCCCCCGAGAAAGAACTGGGAAACAAAGGGCTGGCGTACCGAAAGGGAAACTATGAGGAGATGAATAAATTCCCAAGGGATATACCATGGGACACAGAACTTATAACTAAGTCTGTACAAGACATGATGGACTATATCACCCAAAAGTGTCAGGAGGCGGTAAACAAGTTTATGCCGGCTCGAATGGAAAAAAACGAGAGCAAAAGAAGAATTCGTTGTTTAATAGGGAATGTATGAAAGCAAAGGAGCTGAACAAAAGAGCGTGGAGGAACTTCCATAATAACCGAACACCAGAAAGTAGAAATACCAGAGAACCAGGAATGAGTGTGTTAGTGTGAGAAGAGCAGCTGAGAAAAGGTATGAAAATGATATAGCTAATAAAGCCAAGACCGAGCCAAAGCTGCTGCACAGTCACATCAGGAGGAAAACAACAGTGAACAGGCGATGAAACTTAGAATGGGTGAGGACAGGTACACAAAGAATGACAAAGAGGTGTGTGAAGAACTCCACAAGAGATTCCAGGAGGTCTTTATAATAGAACAAGGAGAGGTCACGGCGCTAGGAGACGTGGCAGCAAACAGGCGACCTTGGAAGGGTTCGAAATTACAAGAGACGAGGTCTAGAGGCACCTATTAGAGCTGGACGTGAGAAAGGCTGTTGGGCTGGACGGAATCTCACCATGGGTATTGAAAGAGTGTGCAGGAGCACTTTGTTTGCCACTCTCCATAGTGCATAGTAGGTCACTGGAAACGGGAGACCCACCAGAAATATGGAAGACGGCTAATGTAGTCCCAATATACAAAAAGGGCGACAGACAAAAGGCACTGAACTAGAGTCCTTAACTTGTATATCATGCAAGGTGATGGAGAAGATTGTGAGAAAAAACCTAGTAACAAAATCTGGAGAGAAGGGACTTCGTGACAACCCATCAACATGGGTTCAGGGAGGGTAAATCTTGCCTTACAGGCTTAATAGAATTCTACGATCACGTGACAAAGATTAAGCAAGAAAGAGAAGGATGGGCGGACTGCATTTTTCTGGACTGTCGGAAAGCCTTTGACATATTACCCCATAAAAGGCTGATGCATAAGCTGGAGAAACAGGCAGGAGTAACTGGTAGGGCGCTCCAGTGGATAAGGGAGTACCTAAGTAATAGGAAGCAGAGAGTTACAGTGAGGGGTGAGACCTCAGATTGGCGTGAAGTCACCAGTGGAGTCCCGCAGGGCTCTGTACTCGGACCTATCCTGTTTCTGATATACGTAAATGATCTCCTGGAGGGCATAGACTCATTCCTCTCAATGTTTGCTGACGAGGCCAAAATTATGAGAAGAATTAAGACAGAGGAGGACAGCTTGAGGCTTCAAGAAGACCTGGACAAGCTGCAGGAATGGTCGAACAAATGGTTGTTAGAGTTTAACCCAAGCAAATATAATGTAATCAAGATAGGTGTAGGGAGCAGGAGACCAGATACAACGTATCATTTGGAAGATGAAATACTTCAAGAGTCAGAGAGAAAGACCTGGGGGTTGATATCATTCCAGACCTGTCCCCTGAAGCTCATATCAAGAGAATAACATCAGCGGCATATGCCAGGTTGGCTAACATAAGAACGGCCTCTAGAAACTTGTGTAAGGAATCTTTCAGAACATTATATACCACATTTGTCAGACCAATCCTGGAGTATGCGGCTCCAGCATGGAGTCTATATCTAGTCAAGTAAAAGACTAAACTGGAAATGGTTCAAAGGTTTGCCACCAGACTAGTACCCTAACTGATGGGTATGAGCTACGAGGAATTAAACCTCACATCACTGGGAGACAGAAGAGTTAGAGGGGACATGATCACCACATACAAGATTCTCAGAGGAATTGATAGGGTAGATAAAGAGAATTTTTAACACAAAGGGCACACGCACTAGGGGACAAAGGTGGAAATTGAGTGACCAAATGAGCCATAGAGACGTTAGAAAGAATTTTTTCAGTGTCAGAGTAGTAGACAAATGGAATGCATTAGGAAGTGATGTTGTGGAAGCTGACTCCATACACAATTTAAAATGTAGATATGATAGAGCCCAATAGGCTCAGGAACCTGTTCATTAGTTGATTGACAGTTGACAGGCGGGACCAAAGAGCCATAGATCAACCCCCGCAAGCACAATTAGGTGAGTAGAATTAGGTGAGAACACAGACACATGCATTTCACTCTGAACGACTCCGACATAAGGAAAATCGGTTTCGAGAACCCAATAGGAATGAGCGCCCACAGTGTACTGACGTTTGAGTAACTGGTTGAGGAAGGGTTATTGAATTCGAGGAGGGGAACTGAAAACAAAAGGCTGGCATCCCGAAAGGGAAACTATGAGGAGATAAGAAGATTCCTAACAGATATAACATGAGAAACAGAGCTCAGGGGAAAGACAGCCCAGGACATAATGGATCACGCAGAAGTGTAAGGAGGCAGCAAACAAGTTTGTCCCAGTCCAAAAGGAAAACAACGAAATGAAGATGAGCAACTCATGGTTTAATGAGAGATGTAGGCTAGCTAAGCAACAAAGTAAAAGGGCATGGAGAAACTTAAGAAATAACAGGACACTTGAGAGCAGAGAAAGATATTAGAGTGCCAGGAATGAATATGTCAGGTTGAGAAGAGAGGAAGAAGGGCAATACGAAATCGACATCGCAAGCAAGGCAAAGACTCAACCTAAATTGCTGCACAGCCACATCAGGAGAAAAACAACAGTAAAGGAAAGGGTAATGAAGTTGAGGGTAGGGACAGATAGACAGACTCACCACAAACGACACGGAAGTGTGCCAGAAACTGACCAAGACAGGCGACCTTGGAAGGGTTCGAAAGAACCCTTCCAAGAACCTCCAGGAAGTCTTCATATTAGAGCAAGGAGAAGTTCCTGAGACAAGAGAGGGAAAAGATAGCCAGGAACCACTAGAAGAGTTTGAGATTAGCAGTGGGGATATAAGGAAGCTTTTGCTAGAGTTGGGTGTGACAAAGGATATAGGCCCAGATAGAATCTCCCCTTGAATACTAAAGGAAGAAACAGAAGCAGTGCCTTCCACTCTCCATAGTGTATAACAAATCACTGGTAGCAGGAGAACTGCCAAAAATTTGGAAGACGGCTAATGTAGTCCCGATATACAAGAAAGGGGATAGACAGGAGGCACTGAACTACAGGCCAGTGTCTCTAACCTGCATACCATGCAAGATGATGGAGAAGATTGTGCGATAAAAGCTAGTGGAACATCTGGGGCGAAGGAACTCTTTAACACAGCATCAACGTTGGTTCATGGATGGCAAGGCCTGCCTCACACGATTAATTGAAATCTATTACCAGGCAACAAAACTCAGGCAAGAAAGAGAGCGGTGGGCAGACTGCATATTTTTGGATTGCCAGAAAGCCTTTGATACAGTACCACACAAGAGTGTAATGAAAAAACTAGAGATGCAGGAAGGAGTGAAAGGGAAGGTTCTCCATTGGATAAGGGAGTACCTAAGCAATAGAAGACAGCGAATCACTGTGAGGGGTGAGGTCTCAGATTGGCGAGACGTCAACAGTGGAGTCCCGCAGGGGTCAGTCCTTGGACCTATACTGTTTCTGATATATGTAAATGATTTCCTAGTTGGATATAGAATCGTTTCTCTCATTGTTTGCTGACGATGCAAAAATTATGAGGAGTATTAAAACAGAGGAACATAGTAGGAGGTTACATGATGACCTAGACAGACTGAATGAATGGTCCAACAAATGGCTACTAAAGCTCAACCAGAGTAAATGCAAGGTAATGAAACTAGGCAGTGGAAACCGGAGGCCAGGCACAGGATACAGAATAGGAGATGAAGTACTTCATGAAACGGACAGAGAGAAAGATCTAGGATGTAGACTAAACCACACACTAGAAAGTGAAGGGTCTTTTCGGTCCGTCCCGGACCATTCTCAAGTCGATTGTAACTTCACAATCAACTTGAGAATGGTCCAGGACGGACCGAAACGTCGTCGTCCCTTCACTTTCTAATGTGTGGTTTGGTCAACATATTTCAGCCAGGTTATTGTGACTACTCGTCTGCAAAGATCTAGGAGTTGATATCACACCAAACCTGTCTCCTGAAGCGCACATTAAAAGAATTACGTCTGCGGCATATGCGAGGCTGGCTAACATCAGAACAGCGTTCAGGAACCTGTGTAAGGAGTCATTCAGAACCTTGTACACCACATATGTAAGACCAATCCTGGAGTATGCGGCCCCAGCATGGAGCCCGTACCTTGTCAAGCACAACACGAAGCTGGAAAAAGTCCAAAGGTATGCCACTAGACTAGTTCCAGCACTAAGAGGCATGAGTTACTAGGAAAGGCTGCGGGAAATGCACCTTACGACACTGGAGGACAGAAGAGCAAGGGAAGACATGATCACAACCTACAAAATCCTCAGGGGAATCGACCGGGTAAACAAAGATAAACTATTTAACACTAGTGGTACGCGAACAAGGGGACACAGGTGGAAACTGAGTACCCACATGAGCCACAGGGACGTTAGGAGGAACTTCTTCAGTGTCAGAGTAGTTAACGGATGGCAGTGACGGCAGCATTAGGCAGTGATGTGGTGGAGGCTGACTCCATACACAGTTTCATATGTAGATATGATAGAGCCCAGTAGGCTCAGTAACCTGTACACCAGTTGATTAACAGTTGAGAGGCGGGACCAAAGAGCCTGAGATGAACCCCCGCAAGCACATATAGGTGAGTACACGCACACACACGCGCGCGCGCGAGAGAGAGAGCACTCATGGTAGGAAACTTGTCACACACACACACTTACAGGCCTTCCCCTCACACACAGGTCTACCCCCACACACTTATAATTCTCTCCAACACACACTTACAGGACTTTCCCACACACTTACAGGTCTCCTTCGCACACACTTACAGGTCTCCTCCACACACACTTACAGGACTCTCCCACACACACACACTTACAGGTCTCTCCCACACATACTTACAGGACTTCCACACACACTTACAGGTATCCCTCACACACACTTACAGGAATCCCTCACACACACTTACAGGTATCCCCCACGCACACTTACAGGTCACCCCCACACACACTTACAGGTCTTCCCCACACACACTTACAGGTCTCCCCCACATACACACACTTACGTGTCTTTCCCACACACACTTACAGGTATCACACAAACACTTACAGGTCTCCCACACACACACAAGTCTCCCACACACACTTAGAGGTCACCCCCCCACACACTTACAGGTCTCTCCCTCACATACTTACAAGACTCCCACACACAATTACAGGTATCCCCCACACACACTTACAGGTCTTCCCCAAAAACACTTACACGTCTCACCCACATACACACATTTACGTGTCTTTCCTACACACACTTACAGGTCTCCCACACACATACTTACAGGTCTCCCACACACACACACTTACAGGTCTCCCACACAAACTTACAGGTCTCCCACACACACAGGTCTCCCACACACACTTACAAGTCTCTCCCTCACATACTTACAGGACTCCCACACACACTTACAGGTATCCCCCACACACACTTACAGGTCACCCCCACACACACTAACAGGTCTTCCCCACACACACTTACAGGTCTCCCCGACATACATACACTTACGTGTCTTTCCCACACACACTTACAGGTCTCCCACACACACAGGTCTCCCACACACACTTACAGGTCTTACCCTCACACACTTACAGGTCTCTCCCTCACATACTTACAGGACTCCCACACACACTTAGAGGTATCACACACACACACACACAGGTCACCCCCACACACACTTACAGGTCCCCCACAAACACTTACAGGTCTCCCACACACACTTACAGGTCTCTCCCACACACACTTACAGGTCTCCCACACACCCTTACAGGTCTCTCCTCACACACTTACAGGTCTTCCACAAACACTTACAGGACTCTCCCACACACACTTACAGGTCTCCCACAAACGCTTACAGGTCTCCCCCTTACACACTTACAAGTCTCCCACACACACATATAGGTCTCCCACACACTTACAGGTCTCCCACACACACTTACAGGTCTCCCACATACTTACAGGTCTCCCACACACACTTACAGGTCTCCCACACACTTACAGGTCTCCCACACACACATACAGGTCTCCCACACACACATACAGGTCTCCCACACACACATACAGGTCTCCCACACACACTTACAGGTCTCCCACACACACATACAGGTCTCCCACACACTTACAGGTCTCTCCCACACACTTACAGGTCTCCCACACACACATACAGGTCTCCCACACACACTTACAGGTCTCCCACACACACATACAGGTCTCCAACACACACTTACAGGTCTCCCACACACACATACAGGTCTCCCACACACTTACAGGTCTCTCCCACACACTTACAGGTCTCCCACACACATTTACAGGTCTCCCACACACTTACAGGTCTCCCACACACACATACAGGTCTCCCACACACACATACAGGTCTCCCACACACACTTACAGGTCACCCACACACACATACAGGTCTCCCACACACTTACAGGTCTCTCCCACACACTTACAGGTCTCCCACACACATTTACAGGTCTCCCACACACTTACAGGTTTCCCACACACACATACAGGTCTCCCACACACTTACAGGTCTCCCACACACACATACAGGTCTCCCACACACACTTACTGGTCTCCCACACACACTTACAGGTCTCCCACACACTTACAGGTCTCTCCCACACACTTACAGGTCTCTCTCACACACACTTACAGGTCTCCCCCACACACTTACAGGTCTCCCCCAAACACACTTACAGGTCTCTCCCACACACACCTACAAATCTCTTCCACACATACTTACAGGTCCCCCCCACACATTTACAGGTCCCCCCACACCCTTACAGGTCTCTCCCACACACACTTACAGGTCTCCCCCACACACACTTACAGGTCTCTCCCATACACACTTACAGGTCTCCCACACACACTTACAGGTTTCTCCTCACACACTTACAAGTCTCTCCCACACACACTTACAGGTCTCCCACATACACTTACAGGTCTCTCCACACACACTTACAGGTCTCCCACACACACTTACAGGTCTCCCACACACACATATACAGGTCTCCCATACACACTTACAGGTCTCCCACACACTTACAGGTCTCTCCCCTACACCTACAGGCCTCTCCCACACACACTTACAGATCTCTCCTCACACACTTACAGGTCTTCCACAAACACTTACAGGACTCTCCCACACACACTTACAGGTCTCCCACAAACGCTTACAGGTCTCCCCCTTACACACTTATAGGTCTCCCACACACACATACAGGTCTCCCACACACTTACAGGTCTCCCACACACACTTACAGGTCTCCCACACACTTACAGGTCTCCCATACACACTTACAGGTCTCCCACACACTTACAGGTCTCCCACACACACATACAGGTCTCCCACACACACATACAGGTCTCCCACACACACATACAGGTCTCCCACACACACTTACAGGTCTCCCACACACACATACATGTCTCCCACACACTTACAGGTCTCTCCCACACACTTACAGGTCTCCCACACACACATACAGGTCTCCCACACACACATACAGGTCTCCCACACACACATACAGGTCTCTCACACACACTTACAGGTCTCCCACACACACATGCAGGTCTCCCACACACTTACAGCTCTCTCCCACACACGTACAGGTCTCCCACACACACATTTACAGGTCTCCCACACACTTACAGGTCTCCCACACACACATACAGGTCTCCCACACACACATACAGGTCTCCCACACACACATACAGGTCTCCCACACACACTTACAGGTCTCCAACACACACATACAGGTCTCCCACACACTTACAGGTCTTTCCCACACACTTACAGGTCTCCCACACACATTTACAGGTCTCCCACACACTTACAGGTCACCCACACACACATACAGGTCCCCCACACACTTACAGGTCTCCCACACACACATACAGGTCTCCCACACACACATATACAGGTCTCCCCCACACACTTACAGGTCTCCCCCAAACACACTTACAGGTCTCTCCCACACACACCTACAAATCTCTTCCACACACACTTACAGGTCCCCCCCACACATTTACAGGTCCCCCCCACACCCTTACAGGTCTCTCCCACACACACTTACAGGTCTCCCCCACACACACTTACAGGTCTCTCCCATACACACTTACAGGTCTCCCACACACACTTACAGGTTTCTCCTCACACACTTACAAGTCTCTCCCACACACACTTACAGGTCTCCCACATACACTTACAGGTCTCTCCACACACACTTACAGGTCTCCCACACACACTTACAGGTGTCCCACACACACATATACAGGTCTCCCACACACACTTACAGGTCTCCGACACACTTACAGGTCTCTCCCCCACACTTACAGGTCTCTCCCCCACACACTTACAGGTCTCACACACACTTACATGTATCACACACACCTATAAGTCTCTTCCAAACACACTTACAGGTCTCCCCAAACACACTTACAGGTCTCTCCCAAACACACTTACAGGTCTTTCCCACACACACTTACAGGACTCTCCCCAACACACTTACAGGTCTCTCCCACACAAACTTACAGGTCTCCCCTCACACACTTACTGGTCTCCCCCACACACACTTACATGTCTCCCCTCACACTTACAGGTCTCTCCCACACACTTACAGGTGTCTCTCACACACACTTACAGGTCTCCCCCAGACTCTTACAGGTCTCCCCCAAACACACTTACAGGTCTCTCCCACACACACCTACAAATCTCTTCCACACACACTTACAGGTCTCTCCCACACACACTTACAGGTCTCCCCCACACACACTTACAGGTCTCCCCCTCACACACTTACAGGTCTCCCCCACACACACTTACAGGTCTCCCCCACACAATTACAGGTCTCCCCCCACACTCACCTAAAGGTCTCCCCCATACACACTTACAGGTCCACCACACACACTTACAGGTCTCTCCCAAACACACACCTACATATCTCTTCCACACACACTTACAGATCTCCCACACACAGTTACAGGTCCCCCGCAAACACTTAAAGGTCTCTCCCACACACACTTACAGGTCTCCTCCAAACACACTTACAGGTCACCCCACACACACTTACATATCTCTCAAACACACTTACAGGTCTCTCCCACACACACTTACAGGTCTCCTCCAAACGCACTTACAGGTCACCCCACACACACTTACATATGTCCCAAACACACTTACAGGTCTCTCCCACACACACTTACAGGTCTCCCACACACAATTACAGGTCTCTCCCACACACACTTACAGGTCTCACACACACTTACAGGTCTCTCCCCCACACACTTACAGGTCTCACACACACACTTACAGGTCTCACGCACACTTACAGGTCTCTCCCCCACACACTTACAGGTCTCCTACACACACTTACAGGTCTCCCACACACACACAGGTCTCTCCCACACACACACTTACAGGTCTCTCCCCCACACATTTACAGGTCTCACACACACTTACGTGTCTCCTCCAAACACACTTACAGGTCTCACCCAATCACACTTACAGGTCTCTCCCACACACACTTACAGGTCTCTCCCCCACACACTTACAAGTCTACCCCCACACACACTTACAGGTCTCCCCCACACACACTTACAGCTTTTTCCCACACACACTTACAGGTCTCCCCCAAACACACTTACAGGTCTACCCCACACACTTACAGGTGTCTCCCACACACACTTACAGACCTCCCCCACACACTTACAGGTCTCCACCCAAATACACTTACAGGTCTCCTCAACACAATTACAGGTCTCTCCCGCACACACTTACAGGTCTCTCCCCACACACACTTACAGGTCCCCCCCACGCACTTACAAGTCACCCCCACACACACACTTACAGGTCTTCCACACACACACTTACAGGTCTCTCCCACATACACACACTTAAGTGTCTTTCCCACACACACTTACAGGTCTCTCACAAACACTTACAGGTCTCCCACACACACACTTAGAGGTCTCCCCCACACACACTTACAGGTCTCTCCCACACATACTTACAGGACACCCACACACACTTACAGGTCACCCCACACATACTTACATATCTTCCCCCACACACACTTACAGGTCTCCCCCACATACACACACTTACGTGTCTTTCCCCCACACACTTACAGGTGTCTCCCACACACACTTACAGACCTCCCCCCACACACTTACAGGTCTCCACCCAAATACACTTACAGGTCTCCTGCACACACTTACAGGTCTCCCCCACACACACTTACAGGTCTCTCCCTCACGTACTTACAGGACTCCCACACACACTTACAGGTATCCTCCACACACACTTACAGGTAACCCACACACACACTTACAGGTCTTCACCCACACACACTTACAGGTTTCCCCCACATACACACACTTACGTGTCTTTCCCCCACACACTTACAGGTGTCTCCCACACACACTTACAGACTTCCCCCACACACTTACAGGTCTCCTCCACACAATAACAGGTCTCTCCCACACACACTTACAGGTCCCCCCCACACACACTTACAGGTCCCCCCACACACTTACAGGTCACCCCCACACACACACTTACAGGTCTTCCACACACACACTTACAGGTGTTCCAAACATATACACACTTACGTGTCTTTCCCACACACACTTACAGGTCTCCCACAAACACTTACAGGTCTCCTACACACACACTTACAGGTCTCCCCCACACACACTTACAGGTCTCTCCCACACATACTTACAGGACACCCACACACACTTACAGGTCACCCCACACACACTTACATATCTTCCCCCACACACACTTACAGGTCTCCCCCACATACACACACTTACGTGTCTTTCCCCCACACACTTACAGGTGTCTCCCACACACACTTACAGACCTCCCCCCACACACTTACAGGTCTCCACCCAAATACACTTACAGGTCTCCTGCACACACTTACAGGTCTCCCCCACACACACTTACAGGTCTCTCCCTCACGTACTTACAGGACTCCCACACACACTTACAGGTATCCTCCACACACACTTACAGGTAACCCCCACACACACTTACAGGTCTTCACCCACACACACTTACAGGTCTCCCCCACATACACACACTTACGTGTCTTTCCCCCACACACTTACAGGTGTCTCCCACACACACTTACAGACCTCCCCCACACACTTACAGGTCTCCTCCACACAATAACAGGTCTCTCCCACACACACTTACAGGTCCCCCCCACACACACTTACAGGTTCCCCCCCTCACACTTACAGGTCACCCCCACACACACACTTACAGGTCTTCCACACACACACTTACAGGTGTTCCAAACATATACACACTTACGTATCTTTCCCACACACACTTACAGGTCTCCCACAAACACTTACAGGTCTCCCACACACACACTTACAGGTCTCCCACACACACAGGTCTACTACACACACTTACAGGTCTCCCACACACACAGGTCTACTACACACACTTACAGGTCTCCCCCACACACATTACAGTTGTTTCCCACACGTACTTACAGGACTCCGCACACACTTACAGGTATCCCCCACACACACTTACATACACTTACAGGTCACCCCCACACACACTTACAGGTCTTTCCCAAACACACCTACAGGTCTCCCCCACCTACACACAGTTACGTGTCTTTCCCACACACACTTACAGGTCTCCCACAAACACTTACTGGTCTCCCACACACACACTTACAGGTCTCCCACACACACAGGTCTCCCACACACACACTTACAGGTCTCCGACACACACACTTACAGGTCTCCCACATACACAGGTCTCCAACACACACTTTATGGTCTCCCACACACACAAGTCTCCCACACACACACTTACAGGTGTCCCACACACACATACAGGTCCCCCACACACACTTACAGGTCTCTCCCAAACACACTTACAGGAATCCCACACACACTTACAGGTCTACCCCACACACACTTACAGGTCTCTCCCACACATACTTACAGGACTCCCACACACACTTACAGGTATCCCCCACACACACTTACAGGTCACCCCCACACACACTTACAGGTCTTCCTCACACACACCAACAGGTCTCCCCCACATACACACACTTACGTGTCTTTCCCAAACACACTTACAGGTCTCCCACATACACTTACAGGTCTACCCCACACCCACTTACAGGTCTCTCCCACACATACTTACAGGACTCCCACACACACTTACAGGTATCCCCCACACACACTTACAGGTCACCCCCACACACACTTACAGGTCTTCCCCACACACACTTATTGGTCTCCCCCACATACACACACTTACGTGTCTTTCCCAAACACACTTACAGGTCTCCCACAAACACTTACTGGTCTCCCCCACATACACTTACAGGTTTATCCCACACATACTTACAGGACTCCCACACACACTTACAGGTATCCCCCACACACACTTACAGGTCACCCCCACACACACTTACAGGTCTTCCCCACACACACTTACAGGTCTCCCCCCCTACACACACTTACGTGTCTTTCCCACACACACTTACAGGTCTCCCACAAACACTTACAGGTCTCCCACACACACACTCTTACAGGTTTCCCACACACACAGGTCTCCCACACACAATTACAGGTCTCCCCTACACACACTTACAGGTCTCCCACACACACACACTTACAGGTCTCCCACACACACACACTTACAGGTCTCCCACACACACATACAGGTCCCCAACACACACTTACAGGTCTCTCCCAAACACACTTACAGGTCTCACACACACTTACAGGTCTCACACACACTTACAAGTCTCTTCCAAACACACTTACAGGCCTCCCCAAACACACTTACAGGTCTCTCCCCAACACTCTTACAGGTCTCCCCCACACAAACTTACAGGTCTCCCCCTCACACACTTACAGGTCTCTCCCACACACTTACAGGCCTCTCTCACACACACTTACATGTCTCCCCCACACACTTACAGGTCTCCACCAAACACACTTACAGGTCTCATCCACACACACACCTACAGATCTCTTCCACACACACTTAGAGGTCCCCCTCCACACACTTACAGGTCCCCCTACACACTTACAGGTCTCCCCCTCACACACTTACAGTTCTCCCCCACACACTTACAGGTCTCCCCCCCACACACACTTAAAGGTCTCCCCCATACACACTTACAGGTCGCCTCCACACACTTACTGGTCTCTCCCACACACACCTACATATCTCTTCCACACACACTTACAGGTCACCCCACACACACTTACATATCTCCCAAACACGCTGACAGGTCTCTCCCACACATACTTACAGGACTCCCACAAACACTTACAGGTATCCCCACACACACTTACAGGTCACCCCCACACGCACTTACAGATCACCCCCACAGACACTTACAGGTCACCCCCACACAAACTTACAAGTCTCCCCCACATACACACACTTACGTGTCTTTCCCACACACACTTACAGGTCTCCCACAAACATTTACAGGTCTCCCACACACACACCTACAGGTCTCCCACACACACTTACAGGTTTCCCACACACAAACTTACAGGTCTCCCACACACACAGGCCTCACACACATACTTACAGGTCTCTCCCACACACACCTACAGGTCTCCCACACACTCAGGTCTACCACACACACTTACAAATCTCCCCCACATACACACACTTACGTGTTTTTCCCACACACACTTACAGGTCTCCCACAAACACTTACAGGTCTCCCACACACACACACTTACAGGTCTCCCACACACACAGGCCTCCCACACATACTTACAGGTCTCTCCCACACACACTTACAGGTCTCCCACACACTCAGATCTCCCACACACACTTACAGGTCTCTCCCACACACACTTACAGGTTTCTCACACACACTTACAGGTCTCTCACAAACACTTACAGGTCTCCCACACACAATTACAGGTCTCTCCCACACACACTTACAGGTCTCACACACACTTAGAGGTCTCTCCCCCACACACTTACAGGTCTCTTACACACACTTACAGGTCTCCTACACACACTTACAGGTCTCCCACACACACACAGGTCTTTCCCACACACACACTTATAGGTCTCCCACACACACGTACAGATCTCCCACACACACTTACAGGTCTCTCCCCCACACATTTACAGGTCTCACACACACTTACGTGTCTCCTACAAACACACTTACAGGACTCTTCCAAACACACTTACAGGTCTCTCCCACACACACTTACAGGTCTCTCCCCCACACACTTACAAGTCTACCCCCACACACACTTACAGGTCTCCCCCACACACACTTACAGCTTTTTCCCACACACACTTACAGGTCTCTCCCAAACACACTTACAGGTCTACACCACACACTTACAGGTCTCCACCCAAATAAACTTACAGGTCTCCTCAACACAATTACAGGTCTCTCCCGCACACACTTACAGGTCTCCCCCCACACACACTTACAGGTCCCCTCCACGCACTTACAAGTCACCCCCACACACACACTTACAGGTCTTCCACACACACACTTACAGGTCTCCCCCACATACACACACTTAAGTGTCTTTCCCACACACACTTACAGGTCTCCCACAAACACTTACAGATCTCCCACACACACACTTACAGGTCTCCCACACACACAGGTCTCCTACACACACTTACAGGTCTCCCCCACACACACTTACAGGTCTCTCCCACACATACTTACAGGAAACCCACACACACTTACAGGTATCCCCCACACACACTTACAGGTCACCCCACACACACTTACATGTCTTCCCCCACACACACTTACAGGTCTCCCCCACATACACACACTTACGTGTCTTTCCCCCACACACATACAAGTGTCTCCCACACACACTTACAGACCTCCCCCACACACTTACAGGTCTCAACCCAAATACACTTACAGGTCTCCTGCACACACTTACAGGTCTCCCCCCCCATACACTTACAGGTCTCTCCCACACGTACTTACAGGACTCCCACACACACTTATAGGTATCCCCCACACACAATTACAGGTAACCCCCACACACACTTACAGGTCTTCACCCACACACACTTACAGGTCTCCCCCACATACACACACTTACGTGTCTTTCCCCCACACACTTACAGGTGTCTCCCACACACACTTACAGACCTCCCCCACACACTTTCAGGTCTCCACCCAAGTACACTTACAGGTCTCCTCCACACAATAACAGGTCTCTCCCACACACACTTACAGGTCCCCCCCACACACACTTACAGTTCCCCCTCACACACTTACAGGTCACCCCCACACACACACTTAGAGGGCTTCCACACACACACTTACAGGCGTCCCCCACATACACACACTTACGTGTCTTTCCCACACACACTTACAGGTCTCCCACAAACACTTACAGGTCTCCCCCACACACACTTACAGGTCTTTCCCACACATACTTATAGGACTCCGCATACACTTACAGGTATCCCCTACACACACTTACACACACTTACAGGTCACCCCCACACACACTTACAGGTCTTTCCCACACACACCTACAGGTCTCCCCCACCTACACACACTTACGTGTCTTTCCCACACACACTTACAGGTCTCCCACGCACAAACTTACAGGTCTCATACACACACACTTACAGGTCTCCCACACACACAGGTCTCCGACACACACTTAGAGGTCTCTCCCACACACACTTACAGGTCTCCCTCACACACAGGTCTCCCACACACACACTTACAGGTTTCCCACACACACACTTACAGGTCTCCCACACATACAGGTCTCCCCCACACACTTACAGGTCTCTCCCAAACACACTTACACGTCTCCCACACACACTTAAAGGTCTCCCCCACACACACTTACAGGTCACCCCCACACACACTTACAGGTCTTCCCCACACACACCTACAGGTTTCTCCCACATACACACACTTACATGTCTTTCCCAAACACACTTACACGTCTCCCACACATACTTACAGGACTCCCACACACACTTACAGGTATCCCCCACACACACTTACAGGTCACCCCCACACACACTTACAGGTCTTCCCCACACACACCTACAGGTCTCCCCCACATACACACACTTACGTGTCTTTCCCAAACACACTTACAGGTCTCCCACAAACACTTACAGGTCTCCCACACACACACTTACAGGACTCCCACACACACACTTACAGGTCTCCCACACACACAGGTCTCCTACACACACTTACTGGTCTCTCCCACATACACTTACAGGTCTCTCCCACACATACTTACAGGACTCCCACACACATTTACAGGTATCCCCCACACACACTTACAGGTAACTCCCACACACACTTACAGGTCTTCCCTACACACACTTACAGGTCTCCCCCACATACACACACTTACGTGTCTTTCCCACACACACTTACAGGTCTCCCACAAACACTTACAGGTCTCCCACACAAAAACCTACAGGTTTCCCACACACACAGGTCTCCCACACACACTTACAGGTCTCTCCTACACACACTTACAGGTCTCCCACACACACACACTTACAGGTCTCCCACACACACATACAGGTCCCCAACACACACTTACAGGTCTCTCCCAAACACACTTACAGGTCTCCCACACACACTTACAGGTCTCTCCCCAACACACTTACAGGTCTTCCACAAACACTTACAGGTCTCTCCTACATACACTTAAAGGTCTCCCACACACACTTACAGGTCTCTCCCCCACACACACTTAGAGGTCTCCTACAAATACTTACAGGTCTCCCCCTCATACTTACAGGTCTCCCACACACACATACAGGTCTCCCACACACACTTACAGGTCTCCCCCTCACACACTTACAGGTCTCCCACACACATTTACAGGTCTCCCACACACTTACATGTCTCTTCCCCACACACTTACAGGTCTCACACACACTTACAGGTCTCACACACACTTACAAGTCTCTTCCAAACACACTTACAAGTCTCCCCAAACCCACTTACAGGTCTATCCCAAACACACTTACAGGTCTCTCCCACACACACTTACAAGACTCTCCCCAACACTCTTACAGGTCTCCCTCACACAATCTTACAGGTCTCCCCCTCACACACTTACAGGTCTCTCCCACACACTTACAGGCCTCTCTCACACACACTTACATGTCTCCCCCACACACTTACAGGTCTCCACCAAACACACTTACAGGTCTCACCCACACACACACCTACAGATCTCTTCCACACACAATTAGAGGTCACCCTCCACACACTTACAGGTCCCCCTACACACTTACAGTTCTCCCACTCACACACTTACAGGTCTCCCCCACACACTTATAGGTCTCCCCCCACACACACACTTACAGGTCTCCCCCATACACACTTACAGGTCCCCCCCACACACTTACTGGTCTCTCCCACTCACACCTACATATCTCTTCCACACACACTTACAGGTCACCCCACACAAACTTACATATCTCCCACTTACAGGTCTCTCCCACCCATACTTACAGGACTCCCAAAAACACTTACAGGTATCCCCCACACACACTTACAGGTCACCCCCACACGCACTTACAGATCACCCCCACACACACTTACAGGTCACCCCCACACAAACTTACAAGTCTCCCCCACATACACACACTTACGTGTCTTTCCCACACACACTTACAGGTCTCCCACAAACACGTACAGGTCTCACACACACACACTTACAGGTCTCCCACACACACTTACAGGTCTTCCACACACAAACTTACAGGTCTCACACACACACAAGCCTCACACACATACTTACAGGTCTCTCCCACACACACTTACAGGTCTCCCACACACTCAGGTCTCTCCCACACACACTTACAGGTCTCCCACACACTCAGGTCTCCCACACACACTTACAAATCTCCCCCACATACACACACTTACGTGTCTTTCCCACACACACTTACAGGTCTCCCACAAATACTTACAGGTCTCCCACACACACACACTTACAGGTCTCCCACACACACAGGCCTCCCACACATACTTACAGGTCTCTCCCACACACACTTACAGGTCTTCCACACACTCAGATCTCCCACATACACTGACAGGTCTCTCCCACACACACTTACAGGTATCTCACACACACTTACAGGTCTCTCACAAACACTTACAGGTCTCTCACAAACACTTACAGGTCTCATCCCCAAACACTTACAGGTCTCCCACACACACACATAGGCCTCCCACACATAATTACAGGTCTCTCCCTCACACACCTACAGGTCTCCCACACACTCAGGTCTCCCACACACACTTACAGGTCTCTCCCACACTCACTTACAGATTTCTCACACACACTTACAGGTCTCCCACACTCTTACAGATCCCCCACACACTTACAGATCCCCCACACACTTACAGGTCTCTCCCACACACACTTACAGGTCTCCCCCTCACACACTTACAGGTCTACCACACACACTTACAGGTCTCCCACACACTTACATGTCTCTCCCACACACACTTACAGGTCTCTCCCCCACACACTTACATGTCTCTTCCAAACACACATACAGGTCTCCCCAAACACACTTACAGGTCTATTCCAATCACACTTACAGGTCTCTCCCAAACACACTTACAGGTCTCTCCCCAACACTCTTACAGGTCTCCCCCACACAAACTTACAGGTCTACCCAAAACACACTTACAGGTCTCCCCCACACACTTACAGATCCCCCACACACTTACAGGTCTCTCTCACATACACTTATACGTCTCCCCCTCACACACTTACAGGTCTAGCCCACACACACTTACAGGTCTCCCCACCACACAAACTTAAAGGTCTCCCTCATACACACTTACAGGTCTCTCCCACACACACCTACATATTTTTTCCACACACACTTATAGATCCCCCCCATACACTTACAGGTCCCCTGCAAACACTTACAGGTCTCTCATACACACACACTTAAAGGTCTCCCCCAAACACACTTACAGGTCACCCCACACACACGTACATATCTCCCACACACACTTACAGGTATCCAACACACACAGGTCTCCCACACACACTTACAGGTCTCTCCCACACACACTTACATGTCTCCCACACACACTTAAAGGTCTCCCCCAAACACACTTACAGGTCACCCCACACACACACTTACATATCTCCCACACACACTTACAGGTCTCTTCCCCACACACTTACAGGTCTTCCACAAACACTTACAGGTCTCCCCCTCACACATACAGGTCTCCCACACACACATACAGGTCTCCCCTTCACACACTTACAGGTCTCCCACACACACTTACAGGTCTCCCATACACTTACAGGTCTCTCCCCCACACACTTACAGGTCTCACCCACACTTACAAGTCTCTTCCAAACACACTTACAGGTGTCCCCAAACACACTTACAGATCTCTTCCAAACACACTTACAGGTCTCCCCTTCACACACTTAGAGGTCTCCCCCACACACACTTTCAGGTCTACCCCAAACACACTTACAGATCTCCCCCACACACTTACAGGTCTCTCCCACACACTTACAGGTCTCTCTCACACACACTTACAGGTCTCTCCCAAACACTTACAGGTCTCCCCCTGAGACACTTACAGGTCTCCCCCACACACACTTACAGGTCTCCCCCTCAAACACTTACAGGTCTCTCCCACACACTTACAGATCTCTCCCACACACACTTACACGTCTCCCCCACACACAGTTACAGGTCTCTCCCACACACACTTACAGGTCTCCCACACACACTTACAGCTCTCCCAGACAAAGTTACAGGTATCCCCTACACACAATTACAGCTCTGCTCCACACACACTTACTGTTCTCCCCCACACACAATTACAGGTCTCCCCCCCACACACACACTTACAGGTCTCCCCCACACACACCAATATGTGTTCTCCACACACACTTACAGGTACTTCCCCACACACAAACCTAAATGTCTTCCTCACACTTACAGCTCTCTCCACACACTTACAGCTCTCCTCCACACACACTTGCAGGTTTTCCCCCCCACACACATTTACAGGTCTCCCCCACACACACTTTCAGGTCTCTCTCATATACACATACAGGTATCCCCCCACACACACTTTCAGGTCTCCCCCACACACACACTTACAGGTCTCCTCCACACATACCTACAAGTTTCCACCCACCCACACTTACATGTCTCCCCCACACACACTTACAGGTCTCCCCCACACACTTACAGGTCTCCCCCCACACACCTACAGGTCTCTCCCTCACACACCTTCAGATCTCTCCCACACAGACTTTCAGGTCTTCCCCCCACACACTTTCACAACTCTCTCACACACACTTACAGGTCTCCCTGCACACACAAACTTACAGGTCTTCCACACACATACATACTGGTCTTTCACACACACAAACTTACAGGTCTTCCACACACATACATACAGGTCTTTCACACACACTTACAGGTCACCCTCCACTCACTTACAGGTCTCCCCCACACACTTACAGCGCCCCCCCCCCACTCACACACCCAGAAGTCTCCCTCACACACTTACAGCTCTCCCCCACACACACTTACAGCTCTCTCCCACACACACACTTTCAGGTCTCCCCCCACACACACACCTACAGGTCTCCCACCCCCACACACTTACAGGTCTCTCCCACATACACCTACAGGTCTCTCCCACAGACACTTTCAGGTCTCCCCCACACACACCTTCAGGTCTCTCCCCCACACACTTACAGGTCTCCCACACACACACCTACAAGTCTCCTACACACACTTACAGGTCTCCCCCACACACACTTACAGGTCTCTCCCACACACACTTAAAGGTCTCCCCAAACACACTTACAGGTCACCCCACACACACTTACATATTTCCCACATACACTTACAGGTCTCTCCCACACATACTTACAGGACTCCCTCACACACTTACAGGTATCCTCCACACACACTTACAGGTCACCCCAACACACATTTACAGGTCTTCCCCGCACACGCTTACAGGTCTCCCCCACATACACACATTTACGTGTCTTTCCCACAAACACTTACAGGTCTCCCACAAACATTTACAGGTCTCCCACACACAGTTACAGGTCTTCCAAACACTCTTACAGGTCTCCCACACACACACTTACAGGTCTCTCCCACACACACTTACAGGTCTCCCACACACACATACAGGTCCTCCACACACACTTACAGGTCTCTCCCACACACACTTTCAGGTCTCCCACACACACTTACAGGTCTCTCCCCACACACTTACGGGTCTCCCACAAACACTTACAGGATTCTCTCACACACACTCACAGGTCCCCCACAAACACTTACAGGACTCTTCCCCACACACTTACAGGTCTCCCAGAAACACTTACAGCCCTCCACCTCACACTTATGGGTCTCCCACACACACATACAAGTCTCCCACACACACTTACAGGTCTCACTTATAGGTTTCCTACACACACTTACAGGTCTCTCCGACACACATTTATAGGTCTCTCCGACACACACTTAAAGGTCTCCCACACACACACTTACAGGTCTTCCCAACACACTTACAGGTCTCCTACACACACACTTACAGGTCTCCCCCACACCCACTTACAGGTCTCTACACACACATTTACAGGTCTCTCCCACACACTTACAGATCTCTCCCACACACACTTACAGGTCTCCCAGACACGCTAACAGGTCTCACCCACACACATTTACAGGTCTCTCCCACACACACACTTACGGTTCTCTGCAAAACATACTTACAGGTCACCCCTACACGCTTACAGGTCTCCTCCACACATACCTACAAGTTTCCACCCACCACACTTACATGTCTCCCCCACACACACTTACAGGTCTCCCCCACACACTTACAGGTCTCCCCCCCACACACCTACAGGTCTCTCCCTCACACACCTTCAGATCTCTCCCACACAGACTTTCAGGTCTTCCCCACACACACTTTCACAACTCTCTCACACACACTTACAGGTCTCCCTGCACACACAAACTTACAGGTCTTCCACACACATACATACTGGTCTTTCACACACACAAACTTACAGGTCTTCCACACACATACATACAGGTCTTTCACACACACTTACAGGTCACCCTCCACTCACAGGTCTCCCCCACACACTTACAGCGCCCCCCCCCCACTCACACACCTAGAAGTCTCCCTCACACACTTACAGCTCTCCCCCACACACACTTACAGCTCTCTCCCACACACACACTTTCAGGTCTCACCCCACACACGCACCTACAGGTCTCCAACACCCACACACTTACAGGTCTCTCCCACACACACCTACAGGTCTCTCCCACAAACACTTTCAGGTCTCCCCCACACACACCTTCAGGTCTCTCCCCCACAAATTTACAGGTCTCCCACACACACACCTACAAGTATGCTACACACACTTACAGGTCTCCCCCACACACACTTACAGGTCTCTCCCACACACACTTACAGGTCTCCCCCTCAAACACTTACAGGTCTCCCACACACACTTACAAGTCTCCCACACACTTGCAGGTCTCTCCACCACACACTTACTGGTCTCACACACACTTACAGGTCACACACACACACTTACAAATCTCTTCCAAACACACTTACAGGTCTCCCCAAACATACTTACAGGTCTATCCCTAACACACTTACAGGTGTCTCCCACACATACTTACAGGTCTCTCCCCAACACTCTTACAGGTCTCCCCCACACACTTACAGGTCTCTCCCACACACTTACAGGTCTCTCTCACACACACTTACAGGTTTCCCAACACAGTTACAGGTCTCTCCCACACACTTACAGATCTCCCCCAAACACATTTACAGGTCTCTCCCACACACACCTACAGATCTCTTCAACACACTTAGAGGTCCCCCTCCACACACTTACAGGTCATTCCACATACTTACAGGTCACTCCCACACACACTTACAGGTCTCCCCCTCACACACTTACAGGTTTCCCCCACACACACTTAGAGGTCTCTCCCACACACACTTACAGGTCTTCCCAACACACTTACAGGTCTCCCCTCTACACACTTACAGGTCCCCCACACACTTACAGTTCCCCCACACACACTTACAGGTCTCTCCCACACACACCTACATATCTTTTCCACACACACTTATAGGTCCCCCACACACACTTGCAGATCCCTCGCAAACACTTACAGGACTCTCCCACACACACTTAAAGGTCTCCCCAAACACACTTACAGGTCACCCCACACACACTTACATATTTCCCATATACACTTACAGGTCTCTCCCACACATACTTACAGGACTCCCTCACACACTTACAGGTATCCTCCACACACACTTACAGGTCACCCCTGCACACATTTACAGGTCTTCCCCGCACACGCTTACAGGTCTCCCCCACATACACACATTTACGTGTTTTTCCCACACACACTTACAGGTCTCCCACAAACATTTACAGGTCTCCCACACACACAGTTACAGGTCTTCCCAACACACTTACAGGTCTCCCACACACACACTTACAGGTCTATCCCAAACACACTTACAGGTCTATCCCACACACACAGGTCTAACCCCCCAACACTCTTACAGGTCTCCCCCACTCAAACTTACAGGTCTCCTCTCCACACACTTACAGGTCCACTAAAAACAGGTTTCTTACACACACTTACAGGACTCCCACACACACTTGCAGGTCTCTCCCACACACACATACAGGTCTCCCACACACATTTACAGGCCTCTCCGACACACACTTATAGGTCTCTCCGACACACTTCCACACACACACTTACAGGTCTCCCCCACACACTTTCAGGTCTCTCCCACACACACACATTTACAGGTCTCTCCCACACACACTTTCAGTTCTCCCTCCCACACACTTACAGGTCTCCCACACACACTTACAGGTCTCCCACACACACTTACAAGTCTCCCACACACACTTGCAGGTCTCCCACACACATTTACAGGTCTCCGACACACACTTACAGCTCTCCCCCACACACACTTACAGGTCTCTCCCCCACACACACACTTACAGGTCTCCCCCCACACACTTACAGGTTGTCTCCCCCATACACCTACAGGTCTCTCCCACACACACTTTCAGGTCTCCCCCACACACACCTTCAGGTCTCTCCCCCACACACTTACAGGTCTCCTACACACACACTTACAGGTCTCCTATACACATTTACAGGTCTCCGACACACACTTACAGCTCTCCCCCACACACACTTACAGGTCTCTCCCCCACACACACACTTACAGGTCTCCCCCCACACACTTACAGGTTGTCTCCCCCATACACCTACAGGTCTCTCCCACACACACTTTCAGGTCTCCCCCACACACACCTTCAGGTCTCTCCCCCACACACTTACAGGTCTCCTACACACACACTTACAGGTCTCCTATACACACTTACAGCTCTCTCTCCCTCACACTTACAGGTTTCCCCACACACTTACAGGTCGTCCCTACACACACTTACAGGTCTATCCCACACACACTTACAGGTATACCACACACACTTACAGGTCTCCCACACACACACTTACAGGTCTCCCACACACACACACTTACAGGTCTCCTACACACACTTACAGCTCTCTTCCTAACACACTAACAGGTCTCTTCACACACTTACAGGTCTCCCCCTCACACACATTTACGGGCCCCCCCATACACTTACAGATCTCTCCCACTCACACTTACAGGTCTCCCCCACACACAGTTACAGGTCTCCCCCAAACACACTTACAGGTCTCCCACACACACTCACAGGTATCTCCCACACACATTTACAGGTCTCTCCCACACACTTACAGATCTCTCCCACACACACTTACAGGTCTACCCCACACACAGTTACAGGTCTCTCCCACACACACTTACAGGTCTCCCACACACACTTACAGCTCTCCCAGACAAAGTTACAGGTATCCCCTACACACACTTACAGCTTTGCTCCACACACACTTACTGTTCTCCCCCACACACAATTACAGGTCTCCCCCCCACACACACACTTACAGGTCTCCCCCACACACACCTATATGTGTTCCCCACACACACTTACAGGTCTCCCCCCACAAACACACTTACAGGTCTCCCCCACACACACCAATATGTGTTCTCCACACACACTTACAGGTACTCCCCCACACACAAACCTAAATGTCTTCCTCACACTTACAGCTCTCTCCACACACTTACAGCTCTCCTCCACACACACTTGCAGGTCTTCCCCCCCAACACACACTTACAGGTCTCTCCCACATACTTACAGGTCTCTCTCACACACACGTACAGGTCTCCCCCACACACACCTATATGTGTTCCCCACACACATTTACAGGTCTCCCCCACACACACTTTCAGGTCTCTCTCACATACACATACAGGTATCCCACCACACACACTTTCAGGTCTCCCCCACACACACACTTACAGGTCTCCTCCACACATACCTACATGTTTCCTCCCACCCACACTTACATGTCTCCCCCACACACACTTACAGGTCTCCCCCACACACTTACAGGTCTCCCCCCCACACACCTACAGGTCTCTCCCTCACACACCTTCAGATCTCTCCCACACAGACTTTCAGGTCTTCCCCACACACACTTTCAGAACTCTTTCACACACACTTACAGGTCTCCCTGCACACACAAACTTACAGGTCTTCCACACACATACATACAGGTCTTTCACACACACAAACTTACAGGTCTTCCACACACATACATACAGGTCTTTCACACACACTTACAGGTCACCCTCCACTCACTTACAGGTCTCCCCCACACACTTACAGCGCCCCCCCCCCCACTCACACACCTAGAAGTCTCCCTCACACACTTACAGCTCTCCCCCACACACACTTACAGCTCTCCCCCACACACACTTACAGCTCTCTCCCACACACACACTTTCAGGTCTCCCCCCCACACACACACCTACAGGTCTCTCACCCCCACACACTTACAGGTCTCTCCCACACACACCTACAGGTCTCTCCCACAAACACTTTCAGGTCTCCCCCACACACACCTTCAGGTCTCTCGCCCACACACTTACAGGTCTCCCACACACACACCTACAAGTCTCCTACACACACTTACAGGTCTCCCCCACACACACTTACAGGTCTCTCCCACACACACTTACAGGTCTCCCCGACACACACTTACAGGTCTCCCACACACACACACTTACAGGTCTCCTACACACACTTACAGCTCTCTTTCCTACACACTTACAGGTCTCCTCACACACTTACAGGTCTTCCCCTCACACACTTACAAGGCACCCCCACACACACTTACAGGTCTCCCACACAAACTTACAGGTATCCCCCACACACACGTACAGGTCTCCCCCCACACACTTACAGGTCTCCCAAACACACTTACAGGTCCCCCACCCACACATACAGGTCTCCCACACACACTTACAGGTATCCCCCACACACACTTACAGGTCTCCCAAACACACTTAGAGGTCTCCCAAACACACTTACAGGTCTCCCACACACAGTTACATGTATCCCCTACACACACTTACAGCTCTCCCCAACACACACATACAGCTCTCCCCCACATACACTTACAGGTCTCCCCCCCACACACACACTTACAGGTCTCCCAGACACACACCTACAGGTGTTCCCCACACACACTTACAGGACTTCCCCCCCACACACACACCTACATGTCTTCCTCACACTTACAGCTCTCCCCCACACAGTTACAGGTCTTCCCCCACACACACTTACAGGTCTCCCCCACACACACTTACAGGTCTCCACCCACACACTTACAGGTGTCCCCCACACACATTTTCAGATCTCTCTCACATACACTTACAGGTATCCCCCACACACACCTTCAGATCTCTTCCACACACACTTTCAGGTCTCACCCACACGCACCTACAGGTCTCCTCAACACATACCTACAGGTTTCCACCCACACATACTTACAGGTCTCCCCCACACACACTTGCAGGTCTCCCCCCCACACACTTACAGGTCTCCCCCACACACACCTTCAGATCTCTTCCACACACACTTTCAGGTCTTCGCCACATACACTTTCAGGTCTCTCCCACAGACACTTACGGGTCTCTTCCACACACACTTTCAGTTCTCCCCCACACACTCACAGGTCTCCCACACACGCTTAAAGGTCTCCCACACACACTTATAGGTCTCCGACACACACTTACAGGTCTCCCCCCACACACTTACAGGTCTTCCCACACACACACTTACACGTCTCTCCCACACACACTTACATGTATTCCACACACACTTATAGATCTCTCCCACAAACACTTAGAGGACTCCCCCTACACACACTTACAGGTCTCCCCCACTTAAACTTACAGGTCTCCTACACACACTTACAGGTATCCCCCCACACACTTACAGGTCTCCCCCACACACACTTACAGGTCTCCCACACACACTTACAGGTCTCCTACACACAATTACAGCTCTCGCCTCACACACTTACAGGACTTCTCCATCCCCCACACACACATTACACAGGTCTCCCCCACACACACTCTCAGGTTTTCCCCCCACACACCTACAGGTCTCCCCCACACACACTCTCAGGTTTTCCCCCCACACACCTACAGGTCTCCCCCACACACTTCTACAGGTCTCTCCCACACACACCTACAGTTCTCTCCCACACACACTTTCAGTTCTCCCCCACACACACTTACAGGTCTCCCCCACACACTTCTACAGGTCTCTCCCACACACACTTACAGTTCTCTCCCACACACACTTTCAGTTCTCCCACACACACACACACTTAAAGGTCTCCTCCACACACCCCAACAGGTCTCCCCCACACACAATTTCAGGTCTCTCCCACATACACTTACAGGTATCCTCCTCACACACTATCAGGTCTCCCCCACACACACTTACAGGTCTCCCCCACACACACCTACAGGTCTCCTCCACGCACTTCTACAGGTCTCTCCCACATACACCTACAGTTCTCTCCCACACAAATTTTCAGTTCTCCCCCCACACAATTACAGGTCTCCCGCACACACTTACAGGTCTCCCGCACACACTTACAGATCTCACACACACACTTACAGGTCTCCTACACATACTTACAGGTCTCCCCACACACACACTTACAGGTCTTCCACATACACACTTACAGGTCTTCCACACACACTTACATGTCTCCCCCATACACTTACAGGTCTCCCCCACACACTTACAGGACTTCTCCACACACACTTACTGGTGTCTCTCACACATACTTACATGTCTCCCACACACACTTACAGGTCTCCCACACACACTTATAGGTCTCTCCCACACACACTTACAGGTCTCCATCACACACACTTACAGGTCTCCCCCAAACACACACTTACAGGTCTCCTCCACACACACTTATAGGTCTCTCCTCACACACTTATAGGTCTCACACACACACTTATAGGTCTCCCGCACAAACACTAACAGGTCTCCCACACACACTTACAGGTCTCCCCAACACACACTTACAGGTCCCCCCAAAACACTTACAGGTCTCCCCCAAACACACACTTACAGGATTCTCACACACACTTACAGGACTCCCACACACACTTTCAGTTCTCCCCCCACACACTTACAGGTCTCCCACACACACTTACAGGTCTCCCACACACATTTACAGGTCTCCCACACACACCTACAGTTCTCTCCCACACAAATTTTCAGTTCTCCCCTCACACACTTACAGGTCTCCCACACACACTTACAGGTCTCACACACACATTTACAGGTCTCCTACACACCTACAGGTCTCCCACACACTTACAGGTCTCCCACACACACTTACAGGTCTCCCCACACACATACAGGTCTCCCACACACCCTTACAGGTCTCTCCCCCTCACACTTTCAGTTCACCCACCACTCACTTACAGGTCTCCTCACCCACACACTTACAGGTCTCCCACACACACCTACAGGCCTCCCACACACACTTACAACTCTCCCACACACACTTACAGGTCTCCCACACACATTTACATTTCTCCGACACACACTTACAGGTTTCCCCCCACACACTTACAGGTCTCCCCACACACACACAAACTTACAGGTCTTCCACACACACTTACAGCTCTCCCCCACACACACTTACAGCTCTCCCCCACACACACTTACAGCTCTCCCCCACACACACTTACAGGTCTCTCCCCTACAAACACACTTACAGGTCTCCCCCCCACACACTTACAGGTTGTCCCCCGCATACACCTACAGGTCTCTCCCACACACACTTTCAGGTCTCCCCCACTCTCACCTTCAGGTCTCTCCCCCACACACTTACAGGTCTCCTACACACACACTTACAGGTCTCCTACACACACTTACAGCTCTCTCTCCCTCACACTTACAGGTTTCCCCACACAATTACAGCTCTCCCCCCACACACACTTACAGGTCTTTCCCAAACATACTTACAGGTATACCACACACACTTACAGGTCTCCCCCACACACACTTACAGGTCTCCCACACACACACACTTACAGGTCTCCTACACACACTTACAGGTCTCTTCACACACTTACAGGTCTCCCTTTCACACACTTACAGGTCTCTCCCACACACACTTAAAGGTATACCACACACACTTACAGGCCTCCATCACACACATTTACAGGTCTTTCCCACACACTTACAGATCTCTCCCACACACACTTACAGGTCTCCCCCACACACACTTACAGGTCTCCCCCACACACACTTACAGGTCTCCAACACACATTTACAGGTTTCCCCCCACACACACTTACAGGTCTCCCCCCCACACACTTACAGGTCTCCCACACACAATTACAGCTCTCCCACACACAGTTACAGGTATCCCCTACACACACTTACAGCTCTCCTCCACACACACTTACAGTTCTCCCCCCCACACACTTACAGGTTTTCCCCCCACACACACACTTACAGGTCTCCCCCACACACACCTATATGTGTTCCCCATACACACTTACAGGTCTCCCTACACACACACACTTACAGGTCTCCCCCACACTCACCAATATGTGTTCTCCACACACACTTACAGGTACTCCCCCCACACACAAACCTACATGTCATCCTCACACTTACAGCTCTCTCTACACACTTACATCTCTCTTCCACACACACTTGCAGGTCTTCCCCCTCAACACACACTTACAGGTCTCCCCCACACACACTTTCAGGTCTCTCTCACATACATATACAGGTATCCCCCCAACACACTTTCAAGTCTCCCCCACACTCACTTACAGGTCTCCCCTTCACACTTACAGGTCTCCCCCACACACACTTACAGGTCTCTCCCACACACACTTACAGGTATACCACACACACTTACAGGTCTCCCACACACACACTAACAGGTCTCCTACACACACTTACAGCTCTCTCGCCCACACATTTACAGGTCTCCCCACACATTTACAGATCTCCCCCACACACACTTACAGGTCTCTCCCACACACACATACAAGTATTCAACACACACCTATAGATCTCTCTCACACACACTTAGAGGTCTCCCCTACACACACTTACAGGTCTCCCCCACTTAAACTTACAGGTCTCCTACACACACTTACAGGTATCCCCCCACACATTTACAGGTCTCCCCCACACACACTTACAGGTCTCCCACACACACTTACAGGTCTCCCACACACAATTACAGCTCTCCCCAACACACACTTACAGGTCTTCTCCCCCCCCCCCACACACATTTACATGTGTCCTCCACACACACTCTCAGGTCTCCCCCCCTCACACCTACAGGTCTCCCCCACACACTTCTACAGTTCTCTCCCACACACACTTTCAGTTCTCCCCACACACACTTACAGGTCTCCCCCACACACTTCTACAGGTCTCTCCCACACACACCTACAGTTCTCTCCCACACACACTTTCAGTTCTCCCACACACACACACTTACAGGTCTCCTCCAAACACCCCAACAGGTCTCCCCCAGACACACTTTCAGGTCTCTCCCACATACACTTACAGGTATCGCCCTCACACACTTTCAGGTCTCCCCCACACACACCTACAGGTTTCATCCACACACTTCTACAGGTCTCTCCCACACACACCTACAGTTCTCTCCCACACAAATTTTCAGTTCTCTCCCACACAAATTTTCAGTTCTCCCCCACACACTTACAGGTCTCCCACACACACTTACAGGTCTCCCTCACACACACTTACAGGTCTCCGCCACACACACTTACAGGTCTCCAACACACACTTACAGGTTTCCCCCCACACACACTTACAGGTCTCCCCCCCCCACACACTTACAGGTCTCCCACACACAATTACAGCTCTCCCACACACAGTTACAGGTATCCCCTACACACACTTACAGCTCTCCTCCACACACACTTACAGTTCTCCCCCCACACACTTACAGGTTTCCCCCCCACACACACACTTACAGGTCTCCCCCACACACACCTATATGTGTTCCCCATACACACTTACAGGTCTCCCTACACACACACACTTACAGGTCTCCCCCACACTCACCAATATGTGTTCTCCACACACACTTACAGGTACTTCCCCCACACACAAACCTACATGTCATCCTCACACTTACAGCTCTCTCCACACACTTACATCTCTCTTCCACACACACTTGCAGGTCTTCCCCCTCAACACACACTTACAGGTCTCCCCCACACACACTTTCAGGTCTCTCTCACATACATATACAGGTATCCCCCCAACACACTTTCAAGTCTCCCCCACACACACTTACAGGTCTCCCCTACACACTTACAGGTCTCCCCCACACACACTTACAGGTATACCACACACACTTACAGGTCTCCCACACACACACTAACAGGTCTCCTACACACACTTACAGCTCTCTCGCCCACACATTTACAGGTCTCCCCACACATTTACAGATCTCCCCCACACACACTTACAGGTCTCTCCCACACACACATACAAGTATTCAACACACACTTATAGATCTCTCTCACACACACTTAGAGGTCTCCCCTACATACACTTACAGGTCTCCCCCACTTAAACTTACAGGTCTCCTACACACACTTACAGGTATCCCCCCACACATTTACAGGTCTCCCCCACACACACTTACAGGTCTCCCACAAACACTTACAGGTCTCCCACACACAATTACAGCTCTCCCCCACACACACTTACAGGTCTTCTCCCCCCCCCCACACACACATTTACATGTCTCCTCCACACACACTCTCAGGTCTCCCCCCCACACACCTACAGGTCTCCCCCACACACTTCTACAGTTCTCTCCCACACACACTTTCAGTTCTCCCCCACACACACTTACAGGTCTCCCCACACACTTCTACAGGTCTCTCCCACACACACCTACAGTTCTCTCCCACACACACTTTCAGTTCTCCCACACACACACACTTACAGGTCTCCTCCAAACACCCCAACAGGTCTCCCCCAGACACACTTTCAGGTCTCTCCCACATACACTTACAGGTATCGCCCTCACACACTTTCAGGTCTCCCCCACACACACCTACAGGTCTCCTCCACACACTTCTACAGGTCTCTCCCACATACACCTACAGTTCTCTCTAACACAAATTTTCAGTTCTCCCCCCACACACTTACAGGTCTCTTACACACACTTACAGGTCTTCCTCACACACTTACAGGTCTCCCACACACACTTACAGGTCTCTTCACACACTTACAGGTCTCCCACACACCCTTACAGGTCTCTCCCTCTCACACTTTCAGTTCTCCCACCACACACTTACTGGTCTCCCCCACACACTTACAGGTCTTCCCCACACACACTTACTGGTGTCTCTCACACATACTTACATGTCTCCCACACACACTTACAGGTCTCCCACACACACTTATAGGTCTCTCCCACACACACTTACAGGTCTCCATCACACACACTTACAGGTGTCCCTCAAACACAGACTTACAGGTTTCCTCCAAACACACTTATAGGTCTCCCCTCACACACTTACAGGTCTCACACACACACTTATAGGTCTCCCACACACACACTAACAGGTCTCCCACACACACTTACAGGTCTCCCCAACACACACTTACAGGTCCCCTAAAAACACTTACAGGTCTTCCCCAAACACACACTTACAGGTCTCCCACACACACTTATAGGTCTCTCCCACACACACTTACAGGTCTCCATCACACACACTTACAGGTCTCCCTCAAACACACACTTACAGGTTTCCTCCACACACACTTATAGGTCTCCCCTCACATACTTACAGGTCTCACACACACACTTATAGGTCTCCCACACACACACTAACAGGACTCCCACACACACCTGCAGGTCTCTCCCACACACACTTACAGGTCTCCCACACACACTTACAGGCCTCTTCGACACACACTTATAGGTCTCTCCGACACACTCCCACACACAAAATTACAGGTCTCCCCCACACACTTTCAGGTCACTCCCACACACACACTTACAGGTCTCTCCCACACACACTTTCAGTTCTCCCCCCAACACTTACAGCTCTCCCCCACACACACTTACAGCTCTCCCCCACACACACTTACAGCTCTCCCCCACACACACTTACAGGTCTCTCCCCTACAAACACACTTACGGGTCTCCCCCCCACACACTTACAGGTTGTCCCCCGCATACACCTACAGGTCTCTCCCACACACACTTTCAGGTCTCCCCCACTCTCACCTTCAGGTCTCTCCCCCACACACTTACAGGTCTCCTACACACACACTTACAGGTCTCCTACACACACTTACAGCTCTCTCTCCCTCACACTTACAGGTTTCCCCACACAATTACAGCTCTCCCCCCACACACACTTACAGGTCTTTCCCAAACATACTTACAGGTATACCACACACACTTACAGGTCTCCCCCACACACACTTACAGGTCTCCCACACACACACACTTACAGGTCTCCTACACACACTTACAGGTCTCTTCACACACTTACAGGTCTCCCCCTCACACACATTTACAGGTCTCTCCCATACACTTACAGATCTCTCCCACACACACTTACAGGTCTCCCCCACACACAGTTACAGGTCTCCCCCAAACACACTTACAGGTCTCCCACACACACTCACAGGTATCTCCCACACACATTTACAGGTCTCTCCCACACACTTACAGATCTCTCCCACACACACTTACAGGTCTCCCCCACACACAGTTACAGGTCTCTCCCACACACACTTACAGGTCTCCCACACACACTTACAGCTCTCCCAGACAAAGTTACAGGTATCCCCTACACACACTTACAGCTTTGCTCCACACACACTTACTGTTCTCCCCCACACACAATTACAGGTCTCCCCCCCACACACACACTTACAGGTCTCCCCCACACACACCAATATGTGTTCTCCACACACACTTACAGGTACTCCCCCACACACAAACCTAAATGTCTTCCTCACACTTACAGCTCTCTCCACACATTTACAGCTCTCCTCCACACACACTTGCAGGTCTTCCCCCCCAACACACACTTACAGGTCTCTCCCACATACTTACAGGTCTCTCTCACACACACGTTCAGGTCTCCACCACACACACCTATATGTGTTCCCCACACACATTTACAGGTCTCCCCCACACACACTTTCAGGTCTCTCTCACATACACATACAGGTATCCCACCACACACACTTTCAGGTCTCCCCCACACACACACTTACAGGTCTCCTCCACACATACCTACAAGTTTCCTCCCCACCCACACTTACATGTCTCCCCCACACACACTTACAGGTCTCCCCCACACACTTACAGGTCTCCCCCCCACACACCTACAGGTCTCTCCCTCACACACCTTCAGATCTCTCCCACACAGACTTTCAGGTCTTCCCCACACACACTTTCAGAACTCTCTCACACACACTTACAGGTCTCCCTGCACACACAAACTTACAGGTCTTCCACACACATACATACAGGTCTTTCACACACACAAACTTACAGGTCTTCCACACACATACATACAGGTCTTTCACACACACTTACAGGTCACCCTCCACTCACTTACAGGTCTCCCCCACACACTTACAGCGCCCCCCCCCCACTCACACACCTAGAAGTCTCCCTCACACACTTACAACTCTCCCCCACACACACTTACAGCTCACCCCCACACACACTTACAGCTCTCTCCCACACACACACTTACAGGTCTCCCCCACACACTTACAGGTCTCCCCCCCACACACCTACAGGTCTCTCCCTCACACACCTTCAGATCTCTCCCACACAGACTTTCAGGTCTTCCCCACACACACTTTCAGAACTCTCTCACACACACTTACAGGTCTCCCTGCACACACAAACTTACAGGTCTTCCACACACATACATACAGGTCTTTCACACACACAAACTTACAGGTCTTCCACACACATACATACAGGTCTTTCACACACACTTACAGGTCACCCTCCACTCACTTACAGGTCTCCCCCACACACTTACAGCGCCCCCCCCCCACTCACACACCTAGAAGTCTCCCTCACACACTTACAGCTCTCCCCCACACACACTTACAGCTCACCCCCACACACACTTACAGCTCTCTCCCACACACACACTTTCAGGTCTCCCCCCACACACACACCTACAGGGTTCTCACCCCCACACACTTACAGGTCTCTCCCACACACACCTACAGGTCTCTCCCACAAACACTTTCAGGTCTCCCCCACACACACCTTCAGGTCTCTCGCCCACACACTTACAGGTCTCCCACACACACACCTACAAGTCTCCTACACACACTTACAGGTCTCCCCCACACACACTTACAGGTCTCTCCCACACACACTTACAGGTCTCCCCGACACACACTTACAGGTCTCCCACACACACACACTTACAGGTCTCCTACACACACTTACAGCTCTCTTTCCTACACACTTACAGGTCTCCTCACACACTTACAGGTCTTCCCCTCACACACTTACAAGGCACCCCCCACACACACTTACAGGTCTCCCACACAAACTTACAGGTATCCCACACACACACGTACAGGTCTCCCCCCACACACTTACAGGTCTCCCAAACACACTTACAGGTCCCCCACACACACATACAGGTCTCCCACACACACTTTCAGGTATCCCCCACACACACTTACAGGTCTCCCAAACACACTTAGAGGTCTCCCAAACACACTTACAGGTCTCCCACACACAGTTACATGTATCCCCTACACACACTTACAGCTCTCCCAAACACACACATACAGCTCTCCCCCACACACACTTACAGGTCTCCCCCCCCACACACACACTTACAGGTCTCCCCGACACACACCTACAGGTGTTCCCCACACACACTTACAGGACTTCCCCCCACACACACACCTACATGTCTTCCTCACACTTACAGCTCTCCCCCACACAGTTACAGGTCTTCCCCCACACACACTTACAGGTCTCCCCCACACACACTTACAGGTCTCCCCCCACACACTTACAGGTGTCCCCCACACACATTTTCAGATCTCTCTCACATACACTTACAGGTATCCCCCACACACACTTTCAGGTCTCACCCACACGCACCTACAGGTCTCCTCAACACATACCTACAGGTTTCCACCCACACATACTTACAGGTCTCCCCCACACACACTTGCAGGTCTCCCCCCCACACACTTACAGGTCTCCCCCACACACACCTTCAGATCTCTTCCACACACACTTTCAGGTCTTCGCCACATACACTTTCAGGTCTCTCCCACAGACACTTACGGGTCTCTCCCACACACACTTTCAGTTCTCCCCCACACACTCACAGGTCTCCCACACACGCTTAAAGGTCTCCCACACACACTTATAGGTCTCCGACACACACTTACAGGTCTCCCCCCACACACTTACAGGTCTTCCCACACACACACTTACACGTCTCTCCCACACACACTTACAAGTATTCCACACACACTTATAGATCTCTCCCACAAACACTTAGAGGACTCCCCCTACACACACTTACAGGTCTCCCCCACTTAAACTTACAGGTCTCCTACACACACTTACAGGTATCCCCCCACACACTTACAGGTCTCCCCCACACACACTTACAGGTCTCCCACACACACTTACAGGTCTCCTACACACAATTACAGCTCTCCCCTCACACACTTACAGGACTTCTCCATCCCCCACACACACATTACACAGGTCTCCCCCACACACACTCTCAGGTTTTCCCCCCACACACCTACAGGTCTCCCCCACACACTTCTAAAGGTCTCTCCCACACACACCTACAGTTCTCTCCCACACACACTTTCAGTTCTCCCCCACACACACTTACAGGTCTCCCCCACACACTTCTACAGGTCTCTCCCACACACACTTACAGTTCTCTCCCACACACACTTTCAGTTCTCCCACACACACACACACTTAAAGGTCTCCTCCACACACCCCAACAGGTCTCCCCTACACACAATTTCAGGTCTCTCCCACATACACTTACAGGTATCCTCCTCACACACTATCAGGTCTCCCCCACACACACTTACAGGTCTCCCCCACATACACCTACAGGTCTCCTCCACGCACTTCTACAGGTCTCTCCCACATACACCTACAGTTCTCTCCCACACAAATTTTCAGTTCTCCCCCCACACAATTACAGGTCTCCCGCACACACTTCCAGGTCTCCCGCACACACTTACAGATCTCACACACACACTTACAGGTCTCCTACACGTACTTACAGGTCTCCCCACACACACACTTACAGGTCTTCCACATACACACTTACAGGTCTTCCACACACACTTACATGTCTCCCCCATACACTTACAGGTCTCCCCCACACACTTACAGGACTTCTCCACACACACTTACTGGTGTCTCTCACTCATACTTACATGTCTCCCACACACACTTACAGGTCTCCCACACACACTTATAGGTCTCTCCCACACACACTTACAGGTCTCCATCACACACACTTACAGGTCTCCCCCAAACACACACTTACAGGTCTCCTCCACACACACTTATAGGTCTCTCCTCACACACTTATAGGTCTCACACACACACTTATAGGTCTCCCGCACACACACTAACAGGTCTCCCACACACACTTACAGGTCTCCCCAACACACACTTACAGGTCCCCCCAAAACACTTACAGGTCTCCCCCAAACACACACTTACAGGTTTCTCACACACACTTACAGGACTCCCACACACACTTTCAGTTCTCCCCCCACACACTTACAGGTCTCCCACACACACTTACAGGTCTCCCACACACATTTACAGGTCTCCGACACACACTTACAGGTCTCCCCCCACACACAAACTTACAGGTCTTCCACACACACTTACAGCTCTCCCCCACACACACTTACAGCTCTCCCCCACACACACACTTACAGCTCTCCCTCACAGACACTTACAGGTCTCTCCCCCACACACACACTTACAGGTCTCCACCCCACACACTTACAGTTTGTCTCCCACATACACCTACAGGTCTCTCCCACACACACTTTCAGGTCTCCCCCACACACACTTACAGGTCTCCCCAACACACACCTACAGGTCTCCTCCACGCACTTCTACAGGTCTCTCCCACACACACCTACAGTTCTCTCCCACACAAATTTTCAGTTCTCCCCTCACACACTTACAGGTCTCCCACACACACACTTACAGGTCTCCCCACACACTTACAGGTCTCCCACACACCCTTACAGGTCTCTCCCCCTCACACTTTCAGTTCACCCACCACTCACTTACAGGTCTCCTCACCCACACACTTACAGGTCTCCCACACACACCTACAGGCCTCCCACACACACTTACAAGTCTCCCACACACACTTACAGGTCTCCCACACACATTTACATTTCTCCGACACACACTTACAGGTTTCCCCATACACACTTACAGGTCTCCCCACACACACACAAACTTACAGGTCTTCCACACACACTTACAGCTCTCCCCCACACACACTTACAGCTCTCACCCACACACACTTACAGCTCTCCCCCACACACACTTACAGGTCTCTACCCTACAAACACACTTACAGGTCTCCCCCCCACACACTTACAGGTTGTCCCCCGCATACACCTACAGGTCACTCCCACACACACTTTCAGGTCTCCCCCACTCTCACCTTCAGGTCTCTCCCCCACACACTTACAGGTCTCCTACACACACACTTACAGATCTCCTACACACACTTACAGCTCTCTCTCCCTCACACTTACAGGTTTCCCCACACAATTACAGCTCTCCCCCCACACACACTTACAGGTCTTTCCCAAACATACTTACAGGTATACCACACACACTTACAGGTCTCCCCCACACACACTTACAGGTCTCCCACACACACACACTTACAGGTCTCCTACACACACTTACAGGTCTCTTCACACACTTACAGGTCTCCCTTTCAAACACTTTCAGGTCTCTCCCACACACACTTAAAGGTATACCACACACACTTACAGGCCTCCATCACACACATTTACAGGTCTCTCCCACACACTTACAGATCTCTCCCACACACACTTACAGGTCTCCCCCACACACACTTACAGGTCTCCCCCACACACACTTACAGGTCTCCAACACACACTTACAGGTTTCCCTCCACACACACTTACAGGCCTCCCCCCCACACACTTACAGGTCTCCCACACACAATTACAGCTCTCCCACACACAGTTACAGGTATCCCCTACACACACTTACAGCTCTCCTCCACACACACTTACAGTTCTCCCCCCACACACTTACAGGTTTTCCCCCCACACACACACTTACAGGTCTCCCCCACACACACCTGTATGTGTTCCCCATACACACTTACAGGTCTCCCTACACACACACACTTACAGGTCTCCCCCACACTCACCAATATGTGTTTTCCACACACACTTACAGGTACTCCCCCCACACACAAACCTACATGTCATCCTCACACTTACAGCTCTCTCCACACACTTACATCTCTCTTCCACACACACTTGCAGGTCTTCCCCCTCAACACACACTTACAGGTCTCCCCCAGACACACTTTCAGGTCTCTCCCACATACACTTACAGGTATCGCCCTCACACACTTTCAGGTCTCCCCCACACACACCTACAGGTCTCCTCCACACACTTCTACAGGTCTCTCCCACACACACCTACAGTTCTCTCTAACACAAATTTTCAGTTCTCCCCCCACACACTTACAGGTCTCTTACACACACTTACAGGTCTCCCTCACACACTTACAGGTCTCCCACACACACTTACAGGTCTCCTCACACACTTACAGGTCTCCCACACACCCTTACAGGTCTCTCCCTCTCACACTTTCAGTTCTCCCACCACACACTTACTGGTCTCCCCCACACACTTACAGGTCTTCCCCACACACACTTACTGGTGTCTCTCACACGTACATACATGTCTCCCACACACACTTACAGGTCTCCCACACACACTTATAGGTCTCTCCCACACACACTTACAGGTCTCCATCACACACACTTACAGGTGTCCCTCAAACACAGACTTACAGGTTTCCTCCAAACACACTTATAGGTCTCCCCTCACACACTTACAGGTCTCACACACACACTTATAGGTCTCCCACACACACACTAACAGGTCTCCCACACACACTTACAGGTCTCCCCAACACACACTTACAGGTCCCCTAAAAACACTTACAGGTCTCCCCCAAACACACACTTACAGGTCTCCCACACACACTTATAGGTCTCTCCCACACACACTTACAGGTCTCCATCACACACACTTACAGGTCTCCCTCAAACACACACTTACAGGTTTCCTCCACACACACTTATAGGTCTCCCCTCACACACTTACAGGTCTCACACACACACTTATAGGTCTCCCACACACACACTAACAGGACTCCCACACACACTTGCAGGTCTCTCCCACACACACTTACAGGTCTCCCACACACACTTACAGGTCTCCCACACACACTTACAGGCCTCTCCGACACACACTTATAGGTCTCTCCGACACACTCCCACACACAAAATTACAGGTCTCCCCCACACACTTTCAGGTCACTCCCACACACACACTTACAGGTCTCTCCCACACACACTTTCAGTTCTCCCCCCAACACTTACAGCTCTCCCCCACACACACTTACAGCTCTCCCCCACACACACTTACAGCTCTCCCCCACACACACTTACAGGTCTCTCCCCTACAAAGACACTTACAGGTCTCCCCCCCACACACTTACAGGTTGTCCCCCGCATACACCTACAGGTCTCTCCCACACACACTTTCAGGTCTCCCCCACTCTCACCTTCAGGTCTCTCCCCCACACACTTACAGGTCTCCTACACACACACTTACAGGTCTCCTACACACACTTACAGCTCTCTCTCCCTCACACTTACAGGTTTCCCCACACAATTACAGCTCTCCCCCCACACACACTTACAGGTCTTTCCCAAACATACTTACAAGTCTACCACACACACTTACAGGTCTCCCCCACACACACTTACAGGTCTCCCACACACACACACACTTACAGGTCTCCTACACACACTTACAGGTCTCTTCACACACTTACAGGTCTCCCCCTCACACACATTTACAGGTCTCTCCCATACACTTACAGATCTCTCCCACACACACTTACAGGTCTCCCCCACACACAGTTACAGGTCTCCCCCAAACACACTTACAGGTCTCCCACACACACTCACAGGTATCTCCCATACACATTTACAGGTCTCTCCCACACACTTACAGATCTCTCCCACACACACTTACAGGTCTCCCCCACACACAGTTACAGGTCTCTCCCACACACACTTTCAGGTCTCCCACACACACTTACAGCTCTCCCAGACAAAGTTACAGGTATCCCCTACACACACTTACAGCTTTGCTCCACACACACTTACTGTTCTCCCCCACACACAATTACAGGTCTCCCCCCCACACACACACTTACAGGTCTCCCCCACACACACCTATATGTGTTCCCCACACACACTTACAGGTCTCCCCCCACAAACACACTTACAGGTCTCCCCCACACACACCAATATGTGTTCTCCACACACACTTACAGGTACTCCCCCACACACAAACCTAAATGTCTTCCTCACACTTACAGCTCTCTCCACACACTTACAGCTCTCCTCCAGACACACTTGCAGGTCTTCCCCCCCAACACACACTTACAGGTCTCTCCCACATACTTACAGGTCTCTCTCACACACACGTACAGGTCTCCCCCCACACACACCTATATGTGTTCCCCACACACATTTACAGGTCTCCCCCACACACACTTTCAGGTCTCTCTCACATACACATACAGGTATCCCACCACACACACTTTCAGGTCTCCCCCACACACACACTTACAGGTCTCCTCCACACATACCTACAAGTTTCCTCCCACCCACACTTACATGTCTCCCCCACACACACTTACAGGTCTCCCCCACACACTTACAGGTCTCCCCCCCACACACCTACAGGTCTCTCCCTCACACACCTTCAGATCTCTCCCACACAGACTTTCAGGTCTTCCCCACACACACTTTCAGAACTCTCTCACACACACTTACAGGTCTCCCTGCACACACAAACTTACAGGTCTTCCACACACATACATACAGGTCTTTCACACACACAAACTTACAGGTCTTCCACACACATACATACAGGTCTTTCACACACACTTACAGGTCACCCTCCACTCACTTACAGGTCTCCCCCACACACTTACAGCGCCCCCCCCCCCCACTCACACACCTAGAAGTCTCCCTCACACACTTACAGCTCTACCCCACACACACTTACAGGTATCCCCCACACACACTTACAGGTCTCCCAAACACACTTAGAGGTCTCCCAAACACACTTACAGGTCTCCCACACACAGTTACATGTATCCCCTACACACACTTACAGCTCTCTCCAACACACACATACAGCTCTCCCCCACACACACTTACAGGTCTCCCCCCCACACACACACTTACAGGTCTCCCCGACACACACCTACAGGTGTTCCCCACACACACTTACAGGACTTCCCCCCACACACACACCTACATGTCTTCCTCACACTTACAGCTCTCCCCCACACAGTTACAGGTCTTCCCCCACACACACTTACAGGTCTCCCCCACACACACTTACAGGTCTCCCCCCACACACTTACAGGTGTCCCCCACACACATTTTCAGATCTCTCTCACATACACTTACAGGTATCCCCCACACACACTTTCAGGTCTCACCCACACGCACCTACAGGTCTCCTCAACACATACCTACAGGTTTCCACCCACACATACTTACAGGTCTCCCCCACACACACTTGCAGGTCTCCCCCCCACACACTTACAGGTCTCCCCCACACACACCTTCAGATCTCTTCCACACACACTTTCAGGTCTTCGCCACATACACTTTCAGGTCTCTCCCACAGACACTTACGGGTCTCTCCCACACACACTTTCAGTTCTCCCCCACACACTCACAGGTCTCCCACACACGCTTAAAGGTCTCCCACACACACTTATAGGTCTCCGACACACACTTACAGGTCTCCCCCCACACACTTACAGGTCTTCCCACACACACACTTACACGTCTCTCCCACATACACTTACAAGTATTCCACACACACTTATAGATCTCTCCCACAAACACTTAGAGGACTCCCCCTACACACACTTACAGGTCTCCCCCACTTAAACTTACAGGTCTCCTACACACACTTACAGGTATCCCCCCACACACTTACAGGTCTCCCCCACACACACTTACAGGTCTCCCACACACACTTACAGGTCTCCTACACACAATTACAGCTCTCCCCTCACACACTTACAGGACTTCTCCATCCCCCACACACACATTACACAGGTCTCCCCCACACACACTCTCAGGTTTTCCCCCCACACACCTACAGGTCTCCCCCACACACTTCTACAGGTCTCTCCCACACACACCTACAGTTCTCTCCCACACACACTTTCAGTTCTCCCCCACACACACTTACAGGTCTCCCCCACACACTTCTACAGGTCTCTCCCACACACACTTACAGTTCTCTCCCACACACACTTTCAGTTCTCCCACACACACACACACTTAAAGGTCTCCTCCACACACCCCAACAGGTCTCCCCTACACACAATTTCAGGTCTCTCCCACATACACTTACAGGTATCCTCCTCACACACTATCAGGTCTCCCCCACACACACTTACAGGTCTCCCCCACATACACCTACAGGTCTCCTCCACGCACTTCTACAGGTCTCTCCCACATACACCTACAGTTCTCTCCCACACAAATTTTCAGTTCTCCCCCCACACAATTACAGGTCTCCCGCACACACTTACAGGTCTCCCGCACACACTTACAGATCTCACACACACACTTACAGGTCTCCTACACATACTTACAGGTCTCCCCACACACACACTTACAGGTCTTCCACATACACACTTACAGGTCTTCAACACACACTTACATGTCTCCCCCATACACTTACAGGTCTCCCCCACACACTTACAGGACTTCTCCACACACACTTACTGGTGTCTCTCACACATACTTACATGTCTCCCACACACACTTACAGGTCTCCCACACACACTTATAGGTCTCTCCCACACACACTTACAGGTCTCCCCCAAACACACACTTACAGGTCTCCTCCACACACACTTATAGGTCTCTCCTCACACACTTATAGGTCTCACACACACACTTATAGGTCTCCCGCACACACACTAACAGGTCTCCCACACACACTTACAGGTCTCCCCAACACACACTTACAGGTCCCCCCAAAACACTTACAGGTCTCCCCGAAACACACACTTACAGGTTTCTCACACACACTTACAGGGCTCCCACACACACTTTCAGTTCTCCCCCCACACACTTACAGGTCTCCCACACACACTTACAGGTCTCCCACACACATTTACAGGTCTCCGACACACACTTACAGGTCTCCCCCCACACACAAACTTACAGGTCTTCCACACACACTTACAGCTCTCCCCCACACACACTTACAGCTCTCCCCCACACACACACTTACAGCTCTCCCTCACAGACACTTACAGGTCTCTCCCCCACACACACACTTACAGGTCTCCACCCCTCACACTTACAGTTTGTCTCCCACATACACCTACAGGTCTCTCCCACACACACTTTCAGGTCTCCCCCACACACACTTACAGGTCTCCCCAACACACACCTACAGGTCTCCTCCACGCACTTCTACAGGTCTCTCCCACACACACCTACAGTTCTCTCCCACACAAATTTTAAGTTCTCCCCTCACACACTTACAGGTCTCCCACACACACTTAAAGGTCTCCCCACACACTTACAGGTCTCCCACACACCCTTACAGGTCTCTCCCCCTCACACTTTCAGTTCACCCACCACTCACTTACAGGTCTCCTCACCCACACACTTACAGGTCTCCCACACACACCTACAGGCCTCCCACACACACTTACAAGTCTCCCACACACACTTACAGGTCTCCCACACACATTTACATTTCTCCGACACACACTTACAGGTTTCCCCCCACACACTTACAGGTCTCCCCACACACACACAAACTTACAGGTCTTCCACACACACTTACAGCTCTCCCCCACACACACTTACAGCTCTCCCCCACACACACTTACAGCTCTCCCCCACACACACTTACAGGTCTCTCCCCTACAAACACACTTACAGGTCTCCCCCCCACACACTTACAGGTTGTCCCCCGCATACACCTACAGGTCTCTCCCACACACACTTTCAGGTCTCCCCCACTCTCACCTTCAGGTCTCTCCCCCACACACTTACAGGTCTCCTACACACACACTTACAGATCTCCTACACACACTTACAGCTCTCTCTCCCTCACACTTACAGGTTTCCCCACACAATTACAGCTCTCCCCCCACACACACTTACAGGTCTTTCCCAAACATACTTACAGGTATACCACACACACTTACAGGTCTCCCCCACATACACCTACAGGTCTCTCCCACACACACTTTCAGGTCTCCCCCACACACACTTACAGGTCTCCCCAACACACACCTACAGGTCTCCTCCACGCACTTCTACAGGTCTCTCCCACACACACCTACAGTTCTCTCCCACACAAATTTTCAGTTCTCCCCTCACACACTTACAGGTCTCCCACACACACTTACAGGTCTCCCCACACACTTACAGGTCTCCCACACACCCTTACAGGTCTCTCCCCCTCACACTTTCAGTTCACCCACCACTCACTTACAGGTCTCCTCACCCACACACTTACAGGTCTCCCACACACACCTACAGGCCTCCCACACACACTTACAAGTCTCCCACACACACTTACAGGTCTCCCACACACATTTACATTTCTCCGACACACACTTACAGGTTTCCCCCCACACACTTACAGGTCTCCCCACACACACACAAACTTACAGGTCTTCCACACACACTTACAGCTCTCCCCCACACACACTTACAGCTCTCCCCCACACACACTTACAGCTCTCCCCCACACACACTTACAGGTCTCTACGCTACAAACACACTTACAGGTCTCCCCCCCACACACTTACAGGTTGTCCCCCGCATACACCTACAGGTCCCTCCCACACACACTTTCAGGTCTCCCCCACTCTCACCTTCAGGTCTCTCCCCCACACACTTACAGGTCTCCTACACACACACTTACAGATCTCCTACACACACTTACAGCTCTCTCTCCCTCACACTTACAGGTTTCCCCACACAATTACAGCTCTCCCCCCACACACACTTACAGGTCTTTCCCAAACATACTTACAGGTATACCACACACACTTACAGGTCTCCCCCACACACACTTACAGGTCTCCCACACACACACACTTACAGGTCTCCTACACACACTTACAGGTCTCTTCACACACTTACAGGTCTCCCTTTCACACACTTTCAGGTCTCTCCCACACACACTTAAAGGTATACCACACACACTTACAGGCCTCCATCACACACATTTACAGGTCTCTCCCACACACTTACAGATCTCTCCCACACACACTTACAGGTCTCCCCCACACACACTTACAGGTCTCCCCCACACACACTTACAGGTCTCCAACACACACTTACAGGTTTCCCTCCACACACACTTACAGGCCTCCCCCCCACACACTTACAGGTCTCCCACACACAATTACAGCTCTCCCACACACAGTTACAGGTATCCCCTACACACACTTACAGCTCTCCTCCACACACACTTACAGTTCTCCCCCCACACACTTACAGGTTTTCCCCCCACACACACACTTACAGGTCTCCCCCACACACACCTGTATGTGTTCCCCATACACACTTACAGGTCTCCCTACACACACACACTTATAGGTCTCCCCCACACTCACCAATATGTGTTCTCCACACACACTTACAGGTACTCCCCCCACACACAAACCTACATGTCATCCTCACACTTACAGCTCTCTCCACACACTTACATCTCTCTTCCACACACACTTGCAGGTCTTCCCCCTCAACACACACTTACAGGTCTCCCCCAGACACACTTTCAGGTCTCTCCCACATACACTTACAGGTATCGCCCTCACACACTTTCAGGTCTCCCCCACACACACCTACAGGTCTCCTCCACACACTTCTACAGGTCTCTCCCACACACACCTACAGTTCTCTCTAACACAAATTTTCAGTTCTCCCCCCACACACTTACAGGTCTCTTACACACACTTACAGGTCTCCCTCACACACTTACAGGTCTCCCACACACACTTACAGGTCTCCTCACACACTTACAGGTCTCCCACACACCCTTACAGGTCTCTCCCTCTCACACTTTCAGTTCTCCCACCACACACTTACTGGTCTCCCCCACACACTTACAGGTCTTCCCCACACACACTTACTGGTGTCTCTCACACGTACTTACATGTCTCCCACACACACTTACAGGTCTCCCACACACACTTATAGGTCTCTCCCACACACACTTACAGGTCTCCATCACACACACTTACAGGTGTCCCTCAAACACAGACTTACAGGTTTCCTCCAAACACACTTATAGGTCTCCCCTCACACACTTACAGGTCTCACACACACACTTATAGGTCTCCCACACACACACTAACAGGTCTCCCACACACACTTACAGGTCTCCCCAACACACACTTACAGGTCCCCTAAAAACACTTACAGGTCTCCCCCAAACACACACTTACAGGTCTCCCACACACACTTATATGTCTCTCCCACACACACTTACAGGTCTCCATCACACACACTTACAGGTCTCCCTCAAACACACACTTACAGGTTTCCTCCACACACACTTATAGGTCTCCCCTCACACACTTACAGGTCTCACACACACACTTATAGGTCTCCCACACACACACTAACAGGACTCCCACACACACTTGCAGGTCTCTCCCACACACACTTACAGGTCTCCCACACACACTTACAGGTCTCCCACACACACTTACAGGCCTCTCCGACACACACTTATAGGTCTCTCCGACACACTCCCACACACAAAATTACAGGTCTCCCCCACACACTTTCAGGTCACTCCCACACACACACTTACAGGTCTCTCCCACACACACTTTCAGTTCTCCCCCCAACACTTACAGCTCTCCCCCACACACACTTACAGCTCTCCCCCACACACACTTACAGCTCTCCCCCACACACACTTACAGGTCTCTCCCCTACAAACACACTTACAGGTCTCCCCCCCACACACTTACAGGTTGTCCCCCGCATACACCTACAGGTCTCTCCCACACACACTTTCAGGTCTCCCCCACTCTCACCTTCAGGTCTCTCCCCCACACACTTACAGGTCTCCTACACACACACTTACAGGTCTCCTACACACACTTACAGCTCTCTCTCCCTCACACTTACAGGTTTCCCCACACAATTACAGCTCTCCCCCCACACACACTTACAGGTCTTTCCCAAACATACTTACAGGTATACCACACACACTTACAGGTCTCCCCCACACACACTTACAGGTCTCCCACACACACACACACTTACAGGTCTCCTACACACACTTACAGGTCTCTTCACACACTTACAGGTCTCCCCCTCACACACATTTACAGGTCTCTCCCATACACTTACAGATCTCTCCCACACACACTTACAGGTCTCCCCCACACACAGTTACAGGTCTCCCCCAAACATACTTACAGGTCTCCCACACACACTCACAGGTATCTCCCATACACATTTACAGGTCTCTCCCACACACTTACAGATCTCTCCCACACACACTTACAGGTCTCCCCCACACACAGTTACAGGTCTCTCCCACACACACTTACAGGTCTCCCACACACACTTACAGCTCTCCCAGACAAAGTTACAGGTATCCCCTACACACACTTACAGCTTTGCTCCACACACACTTACTGTTCTCCCCCACACACAATTACAGGTCTCCCCCCCACACACACACTTACAGGTCTCCCCCACACACACCTATATGTGTTCCCCACACACACTTACAGGTCTCCCCCCACAAACACACTTACAGGTCTCCCCCACACACACCAATATGTGTTCTCCACACACACTTACAGGTACTCCCCCACACACAAACCTAAATGTCTTCCTCACACTTACAGCTCTCTCCACACACTTACAGCTCTCCTCCACACACACTTGCAGGTCTTCCCCCCCAACACACACTTACAGGTCTCTCCCACATACTTACAGGTCTCTCTCACACACACGTACAGGTCTCCCCCCACACACACCTATATGTGTTCCCCACACACATTTACAGGTCTCCCCCACACACACTTTCAGGTCTCTCTCACATACACATACAGGTATCCCACCACACACACTTTCAGGTCTCCCCCACACACACACTTACAGGTCTCCTCCACACATACCTATAAGTTTCCTCCCACCCACACTTACATGTCTCCCCCACACACACTTACAGGTCTCCCCCACACACTTACAGGTCTCCCCCCCCACACACCTACAGGTCTCTCCCTCACACACCTTCAGATCTCTCCCACACAGACTTTCAGGTCTTCCCCACACACACTTTCAGAACTCTCTCACACACACTTACAGGTCTCCCTGCACACACAAACTTACAGGTCTTCCACACACATACATACAGGTCTTTCACACACACAAACTTACAGGTCTTCCACACACATACATACAGGTCTTTCACACACACTTACAGGTCACCCTCCACTCACTTACAGGTCTCCCCTACACACTTACAGCGCCCCCCCCCCACTCACACACCTAGAAGTCTCCCTCACACACTTACAGCTCTCCCCCACACACACTTACAGGTATCCCCCACACACACTTACAGGTCTCCCAAACACACTTAGAGGTCTCCCAAACACACTTACAGGTCTCCCACACACAGTTACATGTATCCCCTACACACACTTACAGTTCTCCCCAACACACACATACAGCTCTCCCCCACACACACTTACAGGTCTCCCCCCCACACACACACAGGTCTCCCCGACACACACCTACAGGTGTTCCCCACACACACTTACAGGACTTCCCCCCACACACACACCTACATGTCTTCCTCACACTTACAGCTCTCCCCCACACAGTTACAGGTCTTCCCCCACACACACTTACAGGTCTCCCCCACACACACTTACAGGTCTCCCCCCACACACTTACAGGTGTCCCCCACACACATTTTCAGATCTCTCTCACATACACTTACAGGTATCCCCCACACACACTTTCAGGTCTCACCCACACGCACCTACAGGTCTCCTCAACACATACCTACAGGTTTCCACCCACACATACTTACAGGTCTCCCCCACACACACTTGCAGGTCTCCCCCCCACACACTTACAGGTCTCCCCCACACACACCTTCAGATCTCTTCCACACACACTTTCAGGTCTTCGCCACATACACTTTCAGGTCTCTCCCACAGACACTTACGGGTCTCTCCCACACACACTTTCAGTTCTCCCCCACACACTCACAGGTCTCCCACACACGCTTAAAGGTCTCCCACACACACTTATAGGTCTCCGACACACACTTACAGGTCTCCCCCCACACACTTACAGGTCTTCCCACACACACACTTACACGTCTCTCCCACATACACTTACAAGTATTCCACACACACTTATAGATCTCTCCCACAAACACTTAGAGGACTCCCCCTACACACACTTACAGGTCTCCCCCACTTAAACTTACAGGTCTCCTACACACACTTACAGGTATCCCCCCACACACTTACAGGTCTCCCCCACACACACTTACAGGTCTCCCACACACACTTACAGGTCTCCTACACACAATTACAGCTCTCCCCTCACACACTTACAGGACTTCTCCATCCCCCACACACACATTACACAGGTCTCCCCCACACACACTCTCAGGTTTTCCCCCCACACACCTACAGGTCTCCCCCACACACTTCTACAGGTCTCTCCCACACACACCTACAGTTCTCTCCCACACACACTTTCAGTTCTCCCCCACACACACTTACAGGTCTCCCCCACACACTTCTACAGGTCTCTCCCACACACACTTACAGTTCTCTCCCACACACACTTTCAGTTCTCCCACACACACACACACTTAAAGGTCTCCTCCACACACCCCAACAGGTCTCCCCTACACACAATTTCAGGTCTCTCCCACATACACTTACAGGTATCCTCCTCACACACTATCAGGTCTCCCCCACACACACTTACAGGTCTCCCCCACATACACCTACAGGTCTCCTCCACGCACTTCTACAGGTCTCTCCCACATACACCTACAGTTCTCTCCCACACAAATTTTCAGTTCTCCCCCCACACAATTACAGGTCTCCCGCACACACTTACAGGTCTCCCGCACACACTTACAGATCTCACACACACACTTACAGGTCTCCTACACATACTTACAGGTCTCCCCACACACACACTTACAGGTCTTCCACATACACACTTACAGGTCTTCCACACACACTTACATGTCTCCCCCATACACTTACAGGTCTCCCCCACACACTTACAGGACTTCTCCACACACACTTACTGGTGTCTCTCACACATACTTACATGTCTCCCACACACACTTACAGGTCTCCCACACACACTTATAGGTCTCTCCCACACACACTTACAGGTCTCCATCACACACACTTACAGGTCTCCCCCAAACACACACTTACAGGTCTCCTCCACACACACTTATAGGTCTCTCCTCACACACTTATAGGTCTCACACACACACTTATAGGTCTCCCGCACACACACTAACAGGTCTCCCACACACACTTACAGGTCTCCCCAACACACACTTACAGGTCCCCCCAAAACACTTACAGGTCTCCCCCAAACACACACTTACAGGTTTCTCACACACACTTACAGGACTCCCACACACACTTTCAGTTCTCCCCCCACACACTTACAGGTCTCCCACACACACTTACAGGTCTCCCACACACATTTACAGGTCTCCGACACACACTTACAGGTCTCCCCCCACACACAAACTTACAGGTCTTCCACACACACTTACAGGTCTCCCCCACACACACTTACAGCTCTCCCCCACACACACACTTACAGCTCTCCCTCACAGACACTTACAGGTCTCTCCCCCACACACACACTTACAGGTCTCCACCCCTCACACTTACAGTTTGTCTCCCACATACACCTACAGGTCTCTCCCACACACACTTTCAGGTCTCCCCCACACACACTTACAGGTCTCCCCAACACACACCTACAGGTCTCCTCCACGCACTTCTACAGGTCTCTCCCACACACACCTACAGTTCTCTCCCACACAAATTTTCAGTTCTCCCCTCACACACTTACAGGTCTCCCACACACACTTACAGGTCTCCCCACACACTTACAGGTCTCCCACACACCCTTACAGGTCTCTCCCCCTCACACTTTCAGTTCACCCACCACTCACTTACAGGTCTCCTCACCCACACACTTACAGGTCTCCCACACACTCCTACAGGCCTCCCACACACACTTACAAGTCTCCCACACACACTTACAGGTCTCCCACACACATTTACATTTCTCCGACACACACTTACAGGTTTCCCCCCACACACTTACAGGTCTCCCCACACACACAAACTTACAGGTCTTCCACACACACTTACAGATCTCCCCCACACACACTTACAGCTCTCCACCACACACACTTACAGCTCTCCCCCACACACACTTACAGGTCTCTCCCCTACAAACACACTTACAGGTCTCCCCCCCACACACTTACAGGTTGTCCCCCGCATACACCTACAGGTCTCTCCCACACACACTTTCAGGTCTCCCCCACTCTCACCTTCAGGTCTCTCCCCCACACACTTACAGGTCTCCTACGCACACACACTTACAGATCTCCTACACACACTTACAGCTCTCTCTCCCTCACACTTACAGGTTTCCCCACACAATTACAACTCTCCCCCCACACACACTTACAGGTCTTTCCCAAACATACTTACAGGTATACCACACACACTTACAGGTCTCCCCCACACACACTTACAGGTCTCCCACACACACACACTTACAGGTCTCCTACACACACTTACAGGTCTCTTCACACACTTACAGGTCTCCCTTTCACACACTTTCAGGTCTCTCCCACACACACTTAAAGGTATACCACACACACTTACAGGCCTCCATCACACACATTTACAGGTCTCTCCCACACACTTACAAATCTCTCCCACACACACTTACAGGTCTCCCCCACACACACTTACAGGTCTCCCCCACACACACTTACAGGTCTCCAACACACACTTACAGGTTTCCCCCCACACACACTTACAGGTCTCCCCCCCACACACTTACAGGTCTCCCACACACAATTACAGCTCTCCCACACACAGTTACAGGTATCCCCTACACACTTTTACAGCTCTCCTCCACACACACTTACAGTTCTCCCCCCCACACACTTACAGGTTTTCCCCCCACACACACACTTACAGGTCTCCCCCACACACACCTGTATGTGTTCCCCATACACACTTACAGGTCTCCCTACACACACACACTTACAGGTCTCCCCCACACTCACCAATATGTGTTCTCCACACACACTTACAGGTACTCCCCCCACACACAAACCTACATGTCATCCTCACACTTACAGCTCTCTCCACACACTTATATCTCTCTTCCACACACACTTGCAGGTCTTCCCCCTCAACACACACTTACAGGTCTCCCCCACACACACTTTCAGGTCTCTCTCACATACATATACAGGTATCCCCCCAACACACTTTCAAGTCTCCCCCACACACACTTACAGGTCTCCCCTACACACTTACAGGTCTCCCCCACACACACTTACAGGTCTCTCCCACACACACTTATAGGTATACCACACACACTTACAGGTCTCCCACACACACACTAACAGGTCTCCTACACACACTTACAGCTCTCTCGCCCACACATTTACAGGTCTCCCCACACATTTACAGATCTCCCCCACACACACTTACAGGTCTCTCCCACACACACATACAAGTATTCAACACACACCTATAGATCTCTCTCACACACACTTAGAGGTCTCCCCTACACACACTTACAGGTCTCCCCCACTTAAACTTACAGGTCTCCTACACACACTTACAGGTATCCCCCCACACATTTACAGGTCTCCCCCACACACACTTACAGGTCTCCCACACACACTTACAGGTCTCCCACACACAATTACAGCTCTCCCCAACACACACTTACAGGTCTTCTCCCCCCCCCACACACATTTACATGTGTCCTCCACACACACTCTCAGGTCTCCCCCCCTCACACCTACAGGTCTCCCCCACACACTTCTACAGTTCTCTCCCACACACACTTTCAGTTCTCCCCACACACACTTACAGGTCTCCCCCACACACTTCTACAGGTCTCTCCCACACACACCTACAGTTCTCTCCCACACACACTTTCAGTTCTCCCACACACACACACTTACAGGTCTCCTCCAAACACCCCAACAGGTCTCCCCCAGACACACTTTAAGGTCTCTCCCACATACACTTACAGGTATCGCCCTCACACACTTTCAGGTCCCCCCCACACACACCTACAGGTCTCATCCACACACTTCTACAGGTCTCTCCCACACACACCTACAGTTCTCTCCCACACAAATTTTCAGTTCTCCCCCACACACTTACAGGTCTCCCACACACACTTACAGGTCTCCCTCACACACACTTACAGGTCTCCGCCACACACACTTACAGGTCTCCCACACACACTTACAGGTCTCCCACACACAATTACAGCTCTCCCCCACACACACTTACAGGTCTTCTCCCCCCCCACACACACACATTTACATGTCTCCTCCACACACACTCTCAGGTCTCCCCCCCCACACACCTACAGGTCTCCCCCACACACTTCTGCAGTTCTCTCCCACACACACTTTCAGTTCTTCCCCACACACACTTACAGGTCTCCCCCACACACTTCTACAGGTCTCTCCCACACACACCTACAGTTCTCTCCCACACACACTTTCAGTTCTCCCACACACACACACTTACAGGTCTCCTCCAAACACCCCAACAGGTCTCCCCCAGACACACTTTCAGGTCTCTCCCACATACACTTACAGGTATCGCCCTCACACACTTTCAGGTCTCCCCCACACACACCTACAGGTCTCCTCCACACACTTCTACAGGTCTCTCCCACACACACCTACAGTTCTCTCACACAAATTTTCAGTTCTCCCCCCACACACTTACAGGTCTCTTACACACACTTACAGGTCTCCCTCACACACACAGGTCTCCCACACACACTTACAGGTCTCCTCACACACTTACAGGTCTCCCACACACCCTTACAGGTCTCTCCCTCTCACACTTTCAGTTCTCCCACCACACACTTACTGGTCTCCCCCACACACTTACAGGTCTTCCCCACACACACTTACTGGTGTCTCTCACACATACTTACATGTCTCCCACACACACTTACAGGTCTCCCACACACACTTATAGGTCTCTCCCACACACACTTACAGGTCTCCATCACACACACTTACAGGTGTCCCTCAAACACACACTTACAGGTTTCCTCCAAACACACTTATAGGTCTCCCCTCACACACTTACAGGTCTCACACACACACTTATAGGTCTCCCACACACACACTAACAGGTCTCCCACACACACTTACAGGTCTCCCCAACACACACTTACAGGTCCCCTAAAAACACTTACAGGTCTCCCCCAAACACACACTTACAGGTCTCCCACACACACTTATAGGTCTCTCCCACACACACTTACAGGTCTCCATCACACACACTTACAGGTCTCCCTCAAACACACACTTACAGGTTTCCTCCACACACACTTATAGGTCTCCCCTCACACACTTACAGGTCTCACACACACACTTATAGGTCTCCCACACACACACTAACAGGACTCCCACACACACTTGCAGGTCTCTCCCACACACACTTACAGGTCTCCCACACACACTTACAGGCCTCTCCGACACACACTTATAGGTCTCTCCGACACACTCCCACACACAAAATTACAGGTCTCCCCCACACACTTTCAGGTCACTCCCACAGACACACTTACAGGTCTCTCCCACACACACTTTCAGTTCTCCCCCCAACACTTTCAGGTCTCCCACACACACTTACAGGTCACCCACACACACTTACAAGTCTCCCACACACACTTACAGGTCTCCCACACACACTTACAGGTATCCCCCCACAGACACTTACAGGTCTCCCCCACACACACTTACAGGTCTCCCATACACACTTACAGCTCTCCCACACACAGTTACAGGTATCCCCTACACACACTTACAGCTCTCCCACACACACACTTACAGTTCTCCCCCACACACACTTACAGGTCTCCCCCCCAAACACACTCTTACAGGTCTCCCCCACACACACTTACAGGTATACCACACACACTTACAGGTCTCCCACACACACACTAACAGGTCTCCTACACACACTTACAGCTCTCTCGCCCACACATTTACAGGTCTACCTACCTTGAGGCTACCTTGAGGTGCTTCCGGGGCTTAGTGTCCCCGCGGCCCGGTCGTCGACCAGGCCTCCTGGTTGCTGGACTGATCAACCAGGCTGTTAGACGCGGCTGCTCGCAGCCTGACGTATGAGTCACAGCCTGGATGATCAGGTATCCTTTGGAGGTGCTTATCCAGTTCTCTCTTGAACACTGTGAGGGGTCGGCCAGTTATGCCCCTTATGTGTAGTGGAAGCGTGTTGAACAGTCTCGGACCTCTGATGTTGATAGAGTTCTCTCTCAGAGTACCTGTTGCACCTCTGCTTTTCAACGGGGGTATTCTGCACATCCTGCCATGTCTTCTGGTCTCATGTGGTGTTATTTCTGTGTGCAGGTTTGGGACCAGCCCCTCAATTATTTTCCACGTGTAAATTATTATGTATCTCTCCCGCCTGCGCTCAAGGGAGTACAGATTTAGGCTCTTTAGTCGGTCCCAGTAATTTAGATGTTTTACTGAGTGGATTCTAGCAGTAAAGGATCTCTGCACGCTCTCTAGGTCAGCAATTTCTCCAGCTTTGAAAGGGGCTGTCATTGTGCAGCAGTACTCCACTCTAGATAGCACAAGCGTTTTGAAAAGTATCATCATCGGTATAGCATCTCTAGTGTGAAAAGTTCTTGTTATCCAACCTGTCATTTTTCTTGCAGTTGTGACGGCTACTTTATTGTGTTCTTTAAAGGTAAGGTCTTCCGACATGAGTACACCCAGGTCCTTTACATTGCCTTTTCGTTCTATGTTATGATTTGCCTGCGTTTTGTACGTGGTTCCTGTTTTTATGTTTTCAATTTTTCCGTAGCGCATGAGCTGAAACTTATCCTCGTTGAATACCATATTATTTTCTGTAGCCCATAGAAAGACCTGATCAACATCTGATTGGAGGTTTGCCGTGTCCTCTATGTTGCCAACTCTCATGAAAATCCTAGTGTCATCTGCAAAGGATGATACAGTGCTATCCCCACAGTGCTATGTACAGTGCTATGTGTGGTCTCCCCACACATTTACAGATCTCCCCCACACACACTTACAGGTCTCTCCCACACACACTTACAAGTATTCCACACACACTTATAGATCTCTCCCACACACACTTAGAGGTCTCCCCTACACACACTTTCAGGTCTCCCCCACTTAAACTTACAGGTCTCCTACACACACTTACAGGTATCCCCCCATACACTTACAGGTCTCCCCCACACACACTTACAGGTCTCCCACACACACCCACAGGTCTCTCACACACAATTACAGCTCTGCCCCACACACACTTACAGGTCTTCTCCCCCCCCCCCACACATTTACAGGTCTCCTCCACACACACTCTCAGGTCTCCCCCCACACACCTACAGGTCTCCCCCACACACTTCTACAGTTCTCTCCCACACACACTTTCTGTTCTCCCCCACACACACTTACAGGTCTCCCCGACACACTTCTACAGGTCTCTCCCACACACACCTACAGTTCTCTCTCACACACACTTTCAGTTCTCCCACACACACACACTTACAGGTCTCCTCCAAACACCCCAACAGGTCTCCCCCAGACACACTTTCAGGTCTATCCCACATGCACTTACAGGTATCGCCCTCACACACTTTCAGGTCTCCCCCACACACACCTACAGGTCTCCTCCACACACTTCTACTGGTCTCTCCCACACACACCTACAGTTCTCTCCCACACAAATTTTCAGTTCTCCCCCCACACACTTACAGGTCTCCTACACACACTTACAGGTCTCCCACACACTTACAGGTCTCCCACACACACTTACAGGTCTCCGTACACACTTACAGGTCTCCCACACACCCTTACAGGTCTCTCCCACTCACACTTTCAGTTCTCTCACCACACACTTACAGGTCTCCCCACACACACACTTACAGATCTTCCACATACACACTTACAGGTCTTCCACACGCACACTTACATGTCTCTCCCGTACACTTACAGGTCTCCCCCATACACTTACAGGTCTTCCCCACACACACTTACTGGTGTCTCTCACACATACTTACATGTCTCCCACACACACTTACAGGTCTCCTACACACACTTATAGGTCTCTCCCACACACACTTACAGGTCTCCATCACACACACTTACAGGTCTCCCTCAAACACACACTTACAGGTTTCCTCCACACAGACTTATAGGACTCCCCTCACACACTTACAGATCCCACCAAAACACTTACAGGTCTCCCCTAAACACACACAGGTTTCTCACACACACTTACAGGACTCCCACACACACTTGCAGGTCTCTCCCACACACACTTACAGGTCTCCCACACACACTTACAGGCCTCTCCGACACACACTTATAGGTCTCACCGACACACTCCCACACACACACTTACAGGTCTCCCCCACACACTTTCAGGTCTCTCCCACACACACACTTACAGGTCTCTCCCACACACATTTTCAGTTCTCCCCCACACACTTACAGGTCTCCCACACACACTTACAGGTCTCCCACACACACTTACAAGTCTCCCACACACACTTACAGGTCTCCCACACACACTTACAGGTATCCCCCCACACACACTTACAGGTCTCCCCCACACACACTTACAGGTCTCCCTTACACACTTACGGCTCTCCCACACACAGTTACAGGTATCCCCTACACACACTTACAGCTCTCCCCCACACAAACTTACAGTTCTCCCCCGCACACACTTACAGGTCTCCCCCCCACACACACACTTACAGGTCTCCCCCACACACACCTATATGTGTTCCCCACACACACTTACAGTTCTCCCCCACACACTTACAGGTCTCCCCCCACACACACACTTACAGGTCTCCCCCACACACACCAATATGTGTTCTCCACACACACTTACAGGTAATCCCCCACTCACAAACCTACATGTCTTCCTCACACTTACAGCTCTCTCCACACACTTACATCTCTCTTCCACACACACTTGCAGGTCTTCCTCCCCCAACACACATTTACAGGTCTCCCCCACACACACTTTCAGGTCTCTCTCACATACACATACAGGTATCCCCCCACACACACTTTCAGGTCTCCCCCACACACACTTACAGGTCTCCTCCACACATACCTACAGGTTTCCACTCACACACACTTACATGTCTCCCCCACACACACTTACAGGTGACCCCCAACACACACTTACAGGTCTCCCCCACACACACTTTCAGGTCTCTCCCACACACACTTACAGGTCTCCCCACACACACAAACTTACAGGTCTCCCCCACACACACTTTCAGGTCTTCCACACACATACATACAGGTCTTTCACACACACTTACAGGTCACCCTCCACACACTTACAGGTCTCCCCCACATATTTACAGCGCCCCCCCCCCACACACACACCTACAAGTCTCCCTCACACACTTACAGCTCTCCCACACACACACTTACAGCTCTCCCCCACACACACTTACAGCTCTCTCCCACACACACTTACAGATCTCCCCCCACACACACACCTACAGGTCTCCCACCCCCACACACTTACAGGTCTCTCCCACACACACCTACAGGTCTCTCCCACACACACTTTCAGGTCTCCCCCACACACACCTTCAGGTCTCTCCCCCACACACTTACAGGTCTCCCACACACACACTTACAAGTCTCCGACACACACTTACAGATCTCTCTCCCTCACACTTACAGGTCTCCCCCACACACACTTACAGGTCTCTCCCACACACACTTACAGGTCTCCCCCCACACACACTTACAGGTCTCCTACACACACTTACAGCTCTCTTCCCCACACACTTACAGGTCTCCTCACACACTTACAGGTCTCCCCCACACACACTTACAGGGCTCGCCAACACACACTTACAGGTCTCCCACACACACTTACAGGTATCCCCCACACACACGTACAGGTCTCCACCACACACACTTACAGGTCTCCCAAACACACTTACAGGTTTCCCATACACAGTTACATGTATCCCCTACATACACTTACAGCTCTCCCCAACACACACATACAGCTCTCCCCCACACACACTTACAGGTCTCCCCCCCACACACACACTTACAGGTCTCCCCCACACACACCTACATGTGTTCCCCACACACACTTACAGGTCTTCCCCCCCCCACACACACCTACATGTCTTCCTCACACTTACAGCTCTCCCCCACACACACTTACAGGTCTCCCCCACACGCACTTACAGGTCTCCTCCACACATACCTACAGGTTTCCACCCTCACATACTTACAGGTCTCCCCCAAACACACTTACAGGTATCCCCCCACACACACTTACAGGTCTCCTCAACACACACTTACAGGTCTCCCACACACACTTACAGCTCAACCACACACATTTACAGGTATCCCCTACACACACTTACAGCTCTCCCCCACACACACTAACAGTTCTCCCCCACACACACTTACAGGTCTCCCCCCACACACACACTTACAGGTCTCCCCGACACACACCTATATGTGTTCCCCACACACTTACAGGTCTCCCCACACACACACACTTACAGGTCTCCCAAACACACACTTACAGGTCTACCCACACACACACACTTACAGGTCTCCCCCACACACACTTAAAGGTCTCCCCACACACACACACTTACAGGTCTCCCCCCACACACACACTTACAGGTCTCCCCGACACACACCTATATGTGTTCCCCACACACTTACAGGTCTCCTCACACACACACACTTACAGGTCTCCCAAACACACACTTACAGGTCTCCCCACACACACACACTTACAGGTCTCCCCCACTCACACTTACAGTTCTCCCCCACACACACTTACAGGTCTCCCCCCACACACACACTTACAGGTCTCCCCGACACACACCTATGTGTGTTCCCCACACACACTTACAGGTCTCCCCACACACTCACACTTACAGCTCTCCTCCACACACACTTACAGTTCTCCCCCGCACACACTTACAGGTCCCCCCCCCAAACACACACTTACAGGTCTCCCCCACACACACCTATATGTGTTCCCCACACACACTTACAGGTCTCCTCCCACATACACACTTACAGGTCTCCCCCACACACACCAAAATGTGTTCTCCACACACACTTACAAGTCTCCCCCACACACACCTATATGTTTTCCCCATACACACTTACAGGTCTCCCTACACACACACACTTACAGGTCTCCCCCACACACACCAATATTTGTTCTCCACACACACTTACAGGTACTCCCCCACAAACAAACCTACATGTCATCCTCACACTTACAGCTCTCTCCACACACTTACATCTCTCTTCCACACACACTTGCAGGTCTTCCCCCCCAACACACACTTACAGGTCTCCCCCACACAAACTTTCAGGTCTCCCTCACATACACATACAGGTATCCCCCCACACACACTTTCAGGTCTCCCCCACACACACTTACAGGTCTCCTCCACACATACCTACAGGTTTCCACCCACACACACTTACGTGTCTCCCCCACATACACTTACAGGCCTCCCCCCACACACTCTTACAGGTCTCCCCCACACACACCTTCAGATCTCACCCACACAGACTTTCAGGTCTTCCCCACACACATTTTCAGGTCTCTCCCACACACACCTACAAGTCTCCCTCACACACTTACAGCTCTCCCCCACACACCCTTACAGCTCTCCCCCACACACACTTACAGCTCTCTCCCACACACACTTACAGGTCTCCCCCCACACACACACCAACAGGACTCCCACCCCCACACACTTACAGGTCTCACCCACTCACACCTACAGGTCTCTCCCACACACACTCTCAGGTCTCCCCCACACACACCTTCAGGTCTCTCCCCCACACACTTACAGGTCTCCAACACACACACTTACAAGTCTCCTAGACACACTTACAGATCTCTCTCCCTCACACTTACAGTTCTCCCCCACACACACTTACAGGTCTCTCCCACACACACTTACAGTTCTCCCCCACACACACTTACAGGTCTCCCACACACAAACACACACTTACAGGTCTCCTACACACACTTACAGCTCTCTTCCCCACACACTTACAGGTCTAATCACACACATACAGGTCTCCCCCACACACACTTACAGGGCTCGCCCACACACACTTACAGGTCTCCCACACACACTTACAGGTATCCTCCACACACACACATACAGGTCTCCACCACACACACTTACAGGTCTCCCAAACACACTTACAGGTATCCCACACACAGTTACATGTATCACCGACACACACTTACAGCTCTCCCCAACACACACATACAGCTCTCCCCCACACACACTTACAGATATCCCCCTACACACACAATTACAGGTCTTCTCCCCCCCACACACACACTTACAGGTCTCCCCCACACACACCTATATGTGTTCCCCACACACACTTATAGTTCTCCCCCACACACACTTACAGGTCTCCCCCCACAGACACACTTACAGGTCTCCCCCACACACACCAATATGTGTTCTCCACACACACTTACAGGTACTCCCCCCACACACTAACCTACATGTCTTCCTCACACTTACAGCTCTCTCCACACACATCTCTCTTCCACACACACTTGCAGGTCTTCCCCCCAACACACACTTACAGGTCTCCCCCACACACACTTTCAGGTCTCTCTCACATACACATACAGGTATCCCCCCACACACACTTTCAGGTCTCCCACACACACACTTACAGGTCTCCTCCACACATACCTACAGGTTTCCACCCACACACACTTGTATGTCTCCCCCACACACATTTACAGGTCTCCCCCCACACACTCATACAGGACTCCCCCACACACACCTACAGGTCTCTCCCACACACACCGTCAGATCTCTCCCACACAGACTTTCAGGTCTTCCCCACATACACTTTCAGGTCTCTCCCACACACACTTACAGGTCTCCTAACACACAAACTTACAGGTCTTCCACACACATACATACAGGTCTTTCACACACACTTACAGGTCACCCTCCACACACTTACAGGTCTCCCCCACACACTTACAGCGCCCCCCCCCACACACACACCTACAAGTCTCCCTCACACACTTACAGCTCTCCCATACACACACTTACAGCTCTCCCCCACACACACTTACAGCTCTCTCCCACACACACTTACAGATCTCTCCCCACACACACACCTACAGGTCTCCCACCCCCACACACTTACAGGTCTCTCCCACACACACCTACAGGTCTCTCCCACACACACTTTCAGGTCTCCCCCACACACACCTTCAGGTCTCTCCCCCACACACTTACAGGTCTCCCACACACACACTTACAAGTCTCCTACACACACTTATAGATCTCTCTCCCTCACACTTACAGGTCTCCCCCCACACACTTACAGGGCTCGCCCACACACACTTACAGGTCTCCCACACACACTTACAGGTATCCCCCACACACACGTACAGGTCTTTACCACACACACTTATAGGTCTACCCCCACACACACACTTACAGGTCTCCCCCACACACACCTACATGTGTTCCCCACACACACTTACAGGTCTCCCCCCCCACACACACCTAAATGTCTTCCTCACACTTACAGCTCTCCCCCACACATACTTACAGGTCTCCCCCCACACACTTACAGGTCTCCCCCACACACACTTACAGGTCCCCCCCACACACTTACAGGTCTCCCCCACACATATTTTCAGGTCTCTCACAAACACTTACAGGTATCCCCCCACACACACTTTCAGGTCTCCCCCACACGCACTTTCAGGTCTCCTCCACACATACCTACAGGTATCCACCCACACATACTTACAGGTTTCCCCCACACACACTTACAGGTCTCCCCCACAGACACCTTCAGATCTCTCCCACACACACTTTCAGTTCTCCCCCACACACTTACAGGTCTCCCACACACACTTACAGGTCTCCCACACACACTTACAAGTCTCCCACACACACTTACAGGTCTCCCACACACACTTACAGGTATCCCCCCCACACACTTACAGGTCTCCCCCACACACACTTACAGGTCTCCCATACACACTTACAGCTCTCCCACACACAGTTACAGGTATCCCCTACACACACTTACAGCTCTCCCCCACACAAACTTACAGTTCTCCCCCACACACACTTACAGGTCTCCCCCCCCACACACACACTTACAGGTCTCCCCCACACACACCTATATGTGTTCCCCACACACACTTATAGTTCTCCCCCACACACACTTACAGGTCTCCCCCCACACACACACTTACAGGTCTCCCCCACACACACCAATATATGTTCTCCACACACACTTACAGGTACTCCCCCACACACAAACCTATATGTCTTCCTCACACTTACAGCTCTCTCCACACACTTACATCTCTTTTCCACACACACTTGCAGGTCTTCCCCCCCCCCCCAACACACATTTACAGGTCTCCCCCACACACACTTTCAGGTCTCTCTCACATACACATACAGGTATCCCCCCACACACACTTTCAGGTCTCCCCCACACACACTTACAGGTCTCCTCCACACATACCTACAGGTTTCCACTCACACACACTTACATGTTTCCCCCACACACACTTACAGGTGACCCCCAACACACACTTACAGGTCTCCCCCACACACACCTACAGGTCTCTTCCTCACACACCTTCAGATCTCTCCCACACAAACTTTCAGGTCTTCCCCACACACACTTTCAGGTATCTCCCACACACACTTACAGGTCTCCCCACACACACAAACTTACAGGTCTCCCCCACACACACTTTCAGGTCTTCCACACACATACATACAGGTTTTTCACACACACTTACAGGTCTCCCCCACACATTTACAGCGCCCCCCACACACTTACAGCTCTCCCACACACACACTTACAGCTCTCCCCCACACACACTTACAGCTCTCTCCCACACACACTTACAGATCTCTCTCCCTCACACTTACAGGTCTCCCCCACATACACTTACAGGTCTCTCCCACACACACTTACAGGTCTCCCTCACTCACACTTACAGGTCTCGCACACACACACACACTTACAGGTCTCCTACACACACTTACAGCTCTCTTCCCCACACACTTACAGGTCTCCTCACACACTTACAGGTCTCCCCCACACACACTTACAGGGCTCGCCAACACACACTTACAGGTCTCCCACACACACTTACAGGTATCCCCCACACACTCGTACAGGTCTCCACCACACACACTTACAGGTCTCCCAAACACACTTACAAGTATCCCACACACATGCACATATACATATGCATGTATCCCCTACATACACTTACAGCTCTCCCCCACACACACTTACAGGTCTCCCCCCCACACACACACTTACAGGTCTCCCCCACACACACCTACATGTGTTCCCCACACACACTTACAGGTCTTTCCCCCCCCCCACACACACCTACATGTCTTCCTCACACTTACAGCTCTCCCCCACACACACTTACAGGTCTCCCCCACACACAGTTACAGGTATCCCCTACACACACTTACAGCTCTCCCCCACACACACTTACAGTTCTCCCCCACACACACTTACAGGTCTCCCCGACACACACCTATATGTGTTTCCCACACACTTACAGGTCTCCCCACACACACACACTTACAGGTCTCCCAAACACACACTTACAGGTCTCCCCCCACACACACACTTACAGGTCTTCCCCACACACACCTATATGAGTTCCCCACACACACTTACAGGTCTCCACCCCACATACACACTTACAGGTCTCCCCCACACACACCTATATGTTTTCCCCATACACACTTACAGGTCTCCCTACACACACACACTTACAGGTCTTCCCCACACACACCAATATGTGTTCTACACACACACTTACAGGTACTCGCCCCACACACAAACCTACATGTCATCCTCACACTTACAGCCCTCTCCACACACTTACATCTCTCTTCCACACAAACTTGCAGGTCTTCCCCCCCAACACACACTTACAGGTCTCCCCCACACACACTTTCAGGTCTCTCTCACATAGACATACAGGTATCCCCCTACACACACTTTCAGGTCTCCCCCACACACACTTACAGGTCTCCTCGACACATACCTACAGGTTTCCACCCACACACACTTACATGTCTCCCCCACATACACTTACAGGCCTCCCCCCACACACTCTTACAGGTCTCCCCCACACACACCTACAGGTCTCTCCCTCACACACCTTCAGATCTCTCCCACACAGACTTTCAGGTCTTCCCCACACACATTTTCAGGTCTCTCCCACACACACTTACAGGTCTCCCCACACACACAAACTTACAGGTCTTCCACACACATACATACAGGTCTTTCACACACACTTACAGGTCACCCTCCACACACTTACAGGTCTTTCCCACACACTTACAGCGCCCCCCCCCACACACACACCTACAAGTCTCCCTCACACACTTACAGCTCTCCCCCACACACCCTTACAGCTCTCACCCACACACACTTACAGCTCTCTCCCACACACACTTACAGGTCTCCCCCCACACACACACCTACAGGACTCCCTCCCCCACACACTTACAGGTCTCTCCCAATCACACCTACAGGTCTCTCCCACACACACTTTCAGGTCTCCCCAACACACACCTTCAGGTCTGTCCCCCACACACTTACAGGTCTCCCACACACACACTTACAAGTCTCCTACACACACTTACAGATCTCTCTCCCTCACACTTACAGGTCTCCCCACACACACTTACAGGTCTCTCCCACACACACTTACAGGTCTCCCCACACACACTTACAGGTCTCCCACACACACACACACACTTACAGGTCTCCTACACACACTTACAGCTCTCTTCCCCACACACTTACAGGTCTAATCACACACTTACAGGTCTCCCCCACACACACTTACAGGGCTCGCCCACACACACTTACAGGTCTCCCACACACACTTACAGGTATCCCCCACACACACATACAGGTCTCCACCACACACACTTACAGGTCTCTCAAACACACTTACAGGTATCCCACACACAGTTACATGTATCCCCGACTCACACTTACAGCTCTCCCCAACACACACATACAGCTCTCCCCCACACACACTTACAGGTATCCCCCTACACACACAATTACAGGTCTTCTCCCCCCCACACACACACTTACAGGTCTTCCCCACACACACCTATATGTGTTCCCCACACACACTTACAGGTCTCCCCCCACAGACACTCTTACAGGTCTCCCCCACACACACCAATATGTGTTCTCCACACACACTTACAGGTACTCCCCCCACACACTAACCTACATGTCTTCCTCACACTAACAGCTCTCTCCACACACATCTCTCTTCCACACACACTTGCAGGTCTTCCCCCCCAACACACACTTACAGGTCTCCCCCCCACACACTTTCAGGTCTCTCTCACATACACATACAGGTATCCCCCCACACACACTTTCAGGTCTCCCCAACACACACTTACAGGTCTCCTTCACACATACCTACAGGTTTCCACCCACACACACTTATATGTCTCCCCCACACACACTTACAGGTCTCCCCCCACACACTCATACAGGACTCCCCCACACACACCTACAGATCTCTCCCACACATACCGTCAGATCTCTCCCACACAGACTTTCCGGTCTTCCCCACACACACTTTCAGGTCTCTCCCACACACACTTACAGGACTCCTAACACACAAACTTACAGGTCTTCCACACACAAACATACAGGTCTTTCACACACACTTACAGGTCACCCTCCACACACTTTCAGGCCTCCCCCACACACTTACAGCGCCCCCCCACACACACACCTACAAGTCTCCCTCACACACTTACAGCTCTCTCCCACACACACTTACAGCTCTCCCCCACACACACTTACAGCTCTCTCCCACACACACTTACAGGTCTCCCCCCCACACACACCTACAGGTCTCCCACCCCCACACATTTACAGGTCTCTCCCACACACACCTACAGGTCTCTCCCACACACACTTTCAGGTCTCCCCCACACACACCTTCAGGTCTCTCCCCCACACACTTACAGGTCTCCCACACACACTCTTACAAGTCTCCTACACACGTTTATAGATCTCTCTCCCTCACACTTACTGGTCTTCCCCACACACACTTACAGGGCTCGCCCACACACACTTACAGGTCTCCCACACACACTTACAGGTATCCCCCACACACACGTACGGGTCTTTACCACACACACTTATAGGTCTCCCCCCACACACACATTTACAGGTCTCCCCCACACACACCTACATGTGTTCCCCACACACACTTACAGGTCTTCCCCCCCCCCACACACACCTACATGTCTTCCTCACACTTACAGCTCTCCCCCACACACACTTACAGGTCTCCCCCCACACACTTACAGGTCTCCCCCACACACACTTACAGGTCTCCCCCCCACACACTTACAGGTCTCCCCCACACACATTTTCAGGTCTCTCTCACAAACACTTACAGGTATCCCCCCACACACACTTTCAGGTCTCCCTCACACGCACTTACAGGTCTCCTCCACACATACCTACAGGTTTCCACCCACACATAGTTACAGGTTTCCCCCACACACACTTACAGGTCTCCCCCACAGACACCTTCAGATCTCTCCCACACACACTTTCAGTTCTCCCCCACACACTTACAGGTCTCCCACACACGCTTAAAGGTCTCCCACACACACACTTACAGGTCTCCGACACACACTTACAGGTCTCCCCCACACACTTACAGGTCTTCCCACACACACACTTACAGGTTATCCACACACACACTTACAGGTATTTCACAAACACTTACTGGTCAATCTCCACACACTTACAGGTCTCCTCCACATACACTTAGAAGTGTCCCCCACAAACACTTACAGGTCTCCCCCACACACACTTACAGGTCTCCCCCACACACACTTACAGGTGTCCCCCACACACACTTACAAGTCTCCCCCACACACACTTACAGGTTTCCGACACATACTTACAGGTCGTCCACACACACACTAACAGGTCTTTCACACACACTTAATGGTCAAACTCCACACACTCACAGGTTTCCCCCACACACTTACAGGTCTCCCAAACACACACTTACAGGTGTCCCCCACACACACTTACAAGTTTCCCCCACACACACTTACAAGTCTCCCCAACACACACTTAGATGTCTCCCACACACACTTACAGGTTTCCGACACATACTTACAGGTCTCTGACGCACACTTGCAGGTCTCGCCCCACACACTTACAGGTCGTCCACACACAATTACAGGTCTTTCACACACACTTAAAGGTCAAACTCCACACACTCACAGGTTTCCCCCACACACTTACAGCTCTCCACCTCACACTTACGGGTCTCCCACACACACATATAGGTCTCCCACACACACTTACAGGTTTTCTACACACACTTACAGGTCTCCCACATACACTTACAGGTCTCTCCCACACACACTTACAGGTCTCCCCCACACACACTTACAGGTCTCCCCCACACACACTTACAGGTCTCCCCCACACACACTTACAAGTCTCCCCCACACACACTTACAAGTCTCCCCCACACACACTTAGATGTCTCTCACACACACTTACAGGTTTCCGACACATACTTACAGGTCTCCGACACACACTTGCAGGTCTCCCCCACACACTTACAGGTCGTCCACACACACACTTACAGGTCTTATACACTCACTTAAAGGTCAAACTCCACACACTCACAGGTTTCCCCCACACACCTACAGCTCCCCACCTCACACTTATGGGTCTCCCACACACACATACAGGTCTCACACACACACTTACAGGTTTCCTACACACACTTACAGGTCTCCTACATACACTTACAGGTCTCTCCCACACACACTTACAGGTCTCCCACACACACACTTAAAGGTCTCCTAAACACACACTTACAGGTCTCTCCGACACACATTTATAGGTCTCTGCGATACACACTTACAGGTCTCCCCCCACACACTTACAGGTCTCCCCCAAACACACACTTATAGGTCTCCCCCACACACTTACAGGTGTCCCCCACACACACTTACATGTCCCCCACACACGCATACAGGTATCCCCCACACACTTACAGGTCTCCCACACACACAGTTACAGGTCTTCCCAACACACTTACAGGTGTCACACACACACACTTACAGGTGTCCCCCACACACACTTACAGGTCTCTCCCACACACACTTACAGGTCTCCCACACACACATACAGGTCCCCCACACACACTTACAGGTCTCCACCACGCACACACCTACAGGTCTCTCCCACACACACTTTCAGGTCTCCCCCACACACACCTTCAGGTCTCTCCCCCACACACTTACAGGTCTCCCACACACACACTTACAAGTCTCCTACACACACTTATAGATCTCTCTCCCTCACACTTACAGGTCTCCCCCACACACACTTACAGGTCTCTCCCACACACACTTACAGGTCTCCCCCACACACACTTACAGGTCTCCCACACACACACACACACTTACAGGTCTCCTACACACACTTACAGCTCTCTTTCCCACACACTTACAGGTCTCCTCACACACTTACAGGTTGTTGGAAATTTCCAACACTAAATACAACACTGTTGTATTCTCATTAATTATTACTAATTCTACTAATCATTGTAGTGATTAAAATTAACCAAGCGTAGAGTTCACATGTACTAATAATTACATCTGTACAATAAGGCTAGAATTCTTACGTCACCCGACGCCAGTATTGCGTCAGATTCCATTGTAATAAACACATTTATATCCAGTGTGTCTGAGAATTGAATTTGATTCTCTATAAACAACGGTGTTCTGCGTGATAATTAATTACAGATTAACTGATCTCCAACTAAAGCCAAATAGAGCGTTTATAGTTATAACTGTTATCTAGTAATAAAATTAACGTCACGCGTGAATGCCCTGGAGAGACCTTTAATTCATCTCCATTGTTCGTTTACTATCAAAAAACGGGCAAATAATAATATTTAACTCCTCCAAATAATAAACCCGTCCTTATCCGAGCATTTCAATCATAACTGCGAGGAATGATAATATCCGCAATAAATAATTTGAGTAACAAATGCGGGACGCGGAGCGGGGCGGAGGAGACGCCAGTTCACGAGGTGACGCGTACACGAGGCAACGCGCTCACGACGAGACGCCATTACCCCAGCCACCAGGGTAGACGCCATCAAAATCTCTAGAAGAAAGTCGCCACTGTGAGGTGTGAAGAACCTTTGCAGACATTACCTTCACTGGTGTCAGTGTCATTTACATAACAAGTCGAATGGTCAAGAGTTTAATTTGATATTCGGCCAGAACCTGTTAAATTTGGTTCTATGTAACACCACGTGACCGGCCAGTGAAACGCGTCAGTATCTAGGATAGGCTAGACCGGAACCTAGGACGCGAACTTCGGCAAGCCTTAACTTACACAGTGCCCATATTAGCTAAGTACCTTGATCTTTATTTGATGCATCATATAGGGGGTGGGTTTATAGCTGGGTAGTTTGTCGTGACGCCGTGCGACAATAAAAAACTACAGGTCATTATTTTCTCTTATTGTTAATCTCAATTTCTTGAACATAGATATCTAGTAGTTTAATCTGTTACTACTGAAACCAATTTGATTTACAGCGTGTTTGAAGAATTCTCCGAGCTGTCATTTCCCATGTTAATCAACTCCCAGTGTTCTATGATGAGTCCAGGAGAATCAGAGGATGAGTCGTAACTAACTTCTTGGGAATCGTCATTAAGCTAAGATTCCTTTCGTATTCCTTGATTATTATCTGTATTCCTTTACATGCAGAACTCTGTTCATTGGATTAACATGTGTTTATTATAATTATTATTTCATGTTCGTAATCTATGTTCTCATTGATGATAAAGATAATGACTCTATAAATATTCATAGGATTAGATTATTATACATTGGACTGGTGAACGAACCACACTAGTTCCTGGACGTATTGAGTTCCAGTAATACCCCCCCCCCCCCAATGTAGGTGTTTGAGGCTTTGATTCATTTAATTATACAGCCCATTAATTATTTCTGTGATCATATTCTCTAGTATTTTATCCATAGTTACTGGTTCATCTAGGAATTTTCTAATGATCATATTTTCTTAGTTTTCCTCTTTACTACAAAAGCGGGTGGTCCTTCGTAATTGATTTTCTTTACTTTAATATTTAAATAATTAGAGTCAAGCCCCAAATGTCCCACACAGGTCTCCCCCACACATACTTACAGGGCTCGCACACACACACACTTACAGGTCTCCCACACACACTTACAGGCATCCCCCACACACACGTACAGGTCTTCACCACACACACTTACAGGTCTCCCAAACACACTTACAGGTATCCCACACACAGTTACATGTATCCCCTACTCACACTTACAGCTCTCCCCAACACACACATACAGCTCTCCCCCACACACACTTACAGGTCTTCCCCCCCACACACACTTACAGCTCTCCCCCACACGCACCTACATGTGTTCCCCACACACACTTACAGGTCTTCCCCCCCCCCACACACACACACATGTCTTCCTCACACTTACAGCTCTCCCCCACACACACTTACAGGTCTCCCCCCCCACACACTTACAGGTCTCCCCCACACACACTTACAGGTCTCCCCCCCACACACTTATAGGTCTCCCCACACACATTTTCAGGTCTCTCTCACATACACTTACAGGTCTCCCCCACACACACTTGCAGGTCTCCCCCACACACACTTACAGGTCTCCCCCACACACTTACAGGTCTCCCACACACGCTTAAAGGTCTCCCACACACACTTACAGGTCTCTGACACACACTTACAGGTCTCCCCCACACACATACAGGTCTCCCCACACACACACATACAGGTTTTCCCCACACACACTTACAGGTCTTTCACACACACATACAGGTCAATCTCCACACACTTACAGGTCTCCTCCACACACACTTACAGGTCTCCTACACACACTTACAGGTCACCCCACACACACTTACAGGTCTCCCCCACACACACTTACAGGTGTTCCCAACACACACTTACAAGTCTCCCCCACACACACTTACAAGTCTCCCCCACACACACCTACAGGTCTCTCCCACACACACTTTCAGGTCTCTCCCACACAAACTTAGATGCCTCTCCCACATACACTTTCAATTCTCCCCCCCCACACACTTACAGGTCTCCCACACACACTTACAGGTCTCCCACACACTCACTTACAAGTCTCCCACACACACTTACAGGTTTCCCCCACACACACTTACAGGTCTCCCCCACACACACTTACAGGTCTCCCCCCACACACTTATAGGTCTCCCCCACACACATTTTCAGGTCTCTCTCACATACACTTACAGGTCTCCCCCACACACACTTGCAGGTCTCCCCCACACACACTTACAGGTCTCCCCCACACACTTACAGGTCTCCCACACACGCTTAAAGGTCTCCCACACACACTTACAGGTCTCCGACACACACTTACAGGTCTCCCCCACACACTTACAGGTCTCCCCACACACACACATACAGATTTCCCCACACACACTTACAGGTCTTTCACACACACTTACAGGTCAATCTCCACACACTTACAGGTCTCCTCATCACACACTTACAGGTCTCCGACACACACTTACAGGTCACCCCCACACACACTTACAGGTCTCCCCCACACACACTTACAGGTGTCCCCCACACACACTTACAAGTCTCCCCCACACACACTTACAAGTCTCCCCCACACACACCTACAGGTCTCTCCCACACACACTTTCAGGTCTCTCCCACACAAACTTAGATGCCTCTCCCACACACACTTTCAATTCTCCCCCCACACACTTACAGGTCTCCCACACACACTTACAGGTCTCCCACACACACTTACAAGTCTCCCACACACACTTACAGGTTTCCGACACATACTTACAGGTCTCCGACACACACTTGCAGGTCTTCCCCCACATACTTACAGGTCGTCCACACACACACTTACAGGTCTTTTACACACACTTACAGGTCAAACTCCACACACTCACAGGTTTCCCCCACACACTTACAGGTCTCCCCCTCACACACACTCCTAGAAGTCTCCCTCACACACTTACAGCTCTCCTCTAGACACACTTACAGCTCTCCCCCACACATACTTATTGGTCTCCCCCCCCCACACACTTACAGGTCTCTCCCACACACACCTACAGATCTCTCCCACACACACCTTCAGGTCTCTCCCTCACACACTTACATGTCTCCTACACACACTTACAGGGCTCTCCCCACACACTTACGCGTCTCCCACAAACACTTACAGGACTCTTCCCCACACACTCACAGGTCTCCCAGAAACACTTACAGCTCTCCACACACACTTACAGGTCTTTCACACATACTTACAGGTCAAACTCCACACACTCACAGGTTTCCCCCACACACTTACAGGTCTCCCCCTCACACACACTCCTAGAAGTCTCCCTCACACACTTACCGCTCTCCCCTAGACACACTTACAGCTCTCCCCCACACATACTTATTGGTCTCCCCCCCACACACTTACAGGTCTCTCCCACACACACCTACAGATCTCTCCCACACACACCTTCAGGTCTCTCCAACACACACTTACAGGTCTCCCACACACACACTTACAGGTCTCCCACACACACTTACAAGTCTCCCACACACACTTACAGGTTTCCGACACATACTTACAGGTCTCCGACACACACTTGCAGGTCTTCCCCCACACACTTACAGGTCTCCCACACACATTTACAGGTCTCTCCCCACACACTTACGGGTCTCCCACAAACACTTACGGGACTCTTCCCCACAAACTTACAGGTCTCCCAAAAACACTTACAGCTTTCCACCTCACACATACGGGTCTCCCACACACACATACAGGTCTCCCACACACACTTACAGGTTTCCTACACACACTTACAGGTTTCCTACACACACTTACAGGTCTCCCACACACACTTACAGGTCTCTCTCACACACACTTACAGGTCTCCCACACACACACTTACAGGTCTCTCCGACACACATTTATAGGTCTCTCCGACACACACTTAAAGGTCTCCCACACACACACTTACAGGTCTCCCCCACATACTTACAGGTCTCCCACACACACTTACAGGTCTCCCCCAAACACACACTTATAGGTCTCCCCCACACACTTACAGGTGTCACCCACACACACTTACATGTTCCCCACACACACACTTACAGGTGTCCCCCACACAATTACAGGTCTACCACACACACACTTTCAAGTCTCCCCCCAACACACTTACTGGTCTTCCCCCCACATACTTACAGGTCTCCCACACACACAGTTACAGGTCTTCCCAACACACTTACAGGTCTCCCACACACACACTTACAGGTGTCCCCCACACACACTTACAGGTCTCTCCCACACACACTTACAGGTCTCCCACACACACATACAGGTCCCCCACACACACTTACAGGACTCTTCCCCACACACTTACAGGTCTCCTACACACACGTACAGGTCACCCACACACTTACAGGTCTCTCCCCACACACTTACGGGTCTCCCACAAACACTTACAGGACTCTTCCCCACACACTTACAGGTCTCCCAGAAACACGTACAGCTCTCCACCTCACACTTACGGGTCTCCCACACACACATACAGGTCTCCCACACACACTTACAGGTCTCACTTACAGGTTTCCTACACACACTATCAGGTCTCTCCGACACACATTTATAGGTCTCTCCGACACACACTTAAAGGTCTCCAACACACACACTTACAGGTCTTCCCAACACACTTACAGGTCTCCCACACACACACTTACAGGTCTCCCCCACAGCCACTTACAAGTCTCTACCACACACATTTACAGGTCTCTCCCACACACTTACAGATCTCTCCCACACACACTTACAGGTCTCCCAGACACACTTACAGGTCTCCCAAACACACATACAGGTCTCCCACACACAGTTACATGTATCCCCTACACACACTTACAGCTCTCCCCAACACACACATACAGCTCTCCCCCACACAGACATACAGGTATCTCCCCAACACACACTTACAGGTCTCCCCCACACACACTTACAGGTCTCCCCCCACACACTTACAGGTCTCCCCCACACACATTTTCAGATCTCTCTCACATACACTTACAGGTATCCCCCCACACATACTTACAAGTCTCCCCCACACACACTTGCAGGTCTCCCCCCACACACACTTACAGGTCTCCCCCACACACACCTTCAGATCTCTCCCACACACACTTTCAGGTCTTCCCTACATACACTTTCAGGTCTCTCCCACACACACTTACGGGTCTCTCCCACACACACTTTCAGTTCTCCCCCACACACTCACAAGTCTCCCACACACACTTACAGGTCTCCGACACACACTTACAGGTCTCCCCACACACACTTACAGGTCTCCCCACACACACACTTACATTTCTTCCACACACGCACTTACAGGTCTTTCACACACACTTATAGGTCAATCTCCACACACTTACCGGTTTCCTCCACACATACCTACAGGTTTCCACCCACACACACTTAGAGGTGTCCCCTACACACACTTACAGGTCTCCTACACACACTTACAGGTATCCCCCTACACACTTACAGGTCTCCCCCACACACACTTACAGGTCTCCCAGACACACTTACAGGTCTCCCACACACAATTACAGCTCTCCCACACACATACTTACAGGTCTTCTCCCCCCCACACACATTTACAGGTATCCTCCACACACACTCTCAGGTTTTCCCCCCACACACCTACAGGTCTCCCCCACACACTTCTACAGGTCTCTCCCACACACACCTACAGTTCTCTCCCACACACACTTTCAGTTCTCCCACACACACACTTACAGGTCTCCTCCACACACCAAAACAGGTCTCCCCCACACACACTTTCAGGTCTCTCCCACATACACTTACAGGTATCCCTCTCACACACTTTCAGGTCTCCCCCACACACACTTACAGGTCTCCCCCACACACACCTACAGGTCTCCTCCACGCACTTCTACAGGTCTCTCCCACACACACCTTACAGTTCTCTCCCAAACAAATTTTCAGTTCTCCCCCACACACTTACAGGTCTCCCGCACACACTTACAGGTCTGACACACACACTTACAGGTCTCCTACACACACTTACAGGTCTCCCACACACACATACAGGTCTCCCACACACACATACAGGTCTCCCCACACACTTACAGGTCTCCCACACACCCTTACAGGTCTTTCCCACTCACACTTTCAGTTCTCCCCCACACACTTACAGGTCTCCCACACACACTTACAGGTCTCCCACACACACTTACAAGTCTCCCACACAGACATACAGGTCTCCCACACACATTTACAGGTCTCCGACACACACTTACAGGTCTCCCCCCACACACATACAGGTCTCCCCACACACACAAACATACAGGTCTTCCACACACACTTACAGCTCTCCCCCACACACACTTACAGCTCTCCCCCACACACACTTACAGGTCTCTCCCCCACACACACACACTTACAGGTTGTCTCCCACATACACCTACAGGTCTCTCCCACACACACTTTCAGGTCTCCCCCACACACACCTTCAGGTCACTCCCCCACACACTTACAGGTCTCCCCCCAACCACACTTACAGGTCTCTCCCACACACACTTACAGGTATACCACACACACTTACAGGTCTCCCCCACACACACTTACATGTCTCCCACACACACACACTTACAGGTCTCCTACACACACTTACAGCTCTCTTCCCAACACACTTACAGGTCTCTTCACACACTTACAGGTCTCCCCCTCACACACTTACAGGTCTCTCCCACACACACTTAAAGGTATACCACACACACACTTACAGGTCTCACACACACACTTACAGGTCTTCCCAACACACACTTACAGGTCCCCCCAAAACACTTACAGGTCTCCCCAAAACACACACTTACAGGTTTCTCACACACACTTACAGGACTCCCACACACACTTGCAGGTCTCACCCACACACACTTACAGGTCTCCCACATACACTTACAGGCCTCTCCGACACACACTTATAGGTCTCTCCGACACACTCCCACACACACACCTACAGGTCTCCCCCACACACTTTCAGGTCTCTCCCACACACACTTTCAGTTCTCCCCCCACACACTTCCAGGTCTCCCAATCACACTTACAAGGATTCCCACACACACTTACAGGTCTCCCACACAGATTTACAGGTCTCCGACACACACTTACAGGTCTCCCGACACACACTTACAGGTCTCCCCACACACACAAACTTACAGGTCTTCCACACACACTTACAGCTCTCCCCAACTCACACTTACAGCTCTCCCCCACACACACTTACAGCTCTCCCCCCACACACACTTACAGGTCTCTCCCCTACACACACACTTACAGGTCTCCCCCCCACACACTTACAGGTTGTCTCCCACATACACCTACAGGTCTCTCCCACACACACTTTCAGGACAAACGCATACACACCTTCAGGTCTCTCCCCCACAAACTTTCAGGTCTCCTACACACACACTTACAGGTCTCCTACACACACTTACAGCTCTCTCGCCCTTACACTTACAGGTTTCCACACACACTTACAGGTCTCCCCCACACACACTTACAGGTCTCTCCCACACACACTTACAGGTATACCACACACACTTACAGGTCTCCCCTACACACACTTACAGGTCTCCCCCTCACACACTTACAGGTCTCTCCCACACACATTTACAGGTCTCCCCCACACACTTACAGATCTCTCCCACACACACTTACAGGTCTCCCCCACTCACACTTACAGGTCTCCCCCACACACTTACAGGTCTCCCACACACACTTACAGATATCCCCCACACACACTTACAGATCTCCCCCACACACACTTACAGGTCTCCCACACACAATTACAGCTCTCCCACACACAGTTACAGGTATCCCCTACACACACTTACAGCTCTCCCCCACACACACTTACAGTTCTCCCCCATACACACTTACAGGTCTTCCCCCCCACACACACACTTACAGCTCTCCCCCACACACATTTACAGGTCTCCTCCACACACACCTACAGGTCTCCCCCACACACACTCTCAGGTTTTCCCCCCACATACCTACAGGTCTCCCCCACACACTTCTACAGGTCTCTCCCACACACACCTACAGTTCTCTCCCACACACACTTTCAGTTCTTCCCCACACACGCTTACAGGTCTCCCCCACACACTTCTACAGGTCTCTTCCACACACACCTACAGTTCTCTCCCACACACACTTTCAGTTCTCCCACACACACACTTACAGGGCTCCTCCACACACCCCAACAGGTCTCCCCCACAAACACTTTCAGGTCTCTCCCACATACATTTACAGGTATCCCCCTCACACACTTTCAAGTCTCCCCCCTCCACACACACACTTACAGGTCTCCCCCACACACACCAATGTGTTCTCCACACACACTTACAGGTTTTGCCCCACACACAAACCTACATATCTTCCTCACACTTACAACTCTCTCCACACACTTACATCTCTCTTCCACACACACATGCAGGACTTCACCCCCAACACACACTTACAGGTCTCCCCCACACACACTTTTAGGTCTCTCTCACATACACATACACGTATCCCCCTACACACACTTTCAGGTCTCCCCCACACACACTTACAGGTCTCCCCACACACTTACATGTCTCCCCCACACACACTTACAGGTCTCTCCTACACACACTTACAGGTATACCACACACACTTACAGGTCTCCCACACACACACTAACAGGTCTCCTTCACACACTTACAGCTCTCTCGCCCACACGTTTAAAGGTCTCCCCACACATTTTCAGATCTCCCCTACACACACTTACAGGTCTCTCCCACATACACTTACAAGTATTCTACACACACTTATAGATCTCTCCAACACACACTTAGAGGTCTCCCCTACACACACTCACAGGACTCCCCCACTTAAACTCACAGGTCTCCTACACACACTTACAGGTATCCCCCCACACACTTACAGGTCTCCCCCACACACACTTACAGGTCTCCCACACACACTTACAGGTCTCCCACACACAATTACAGCTCTCCCCCACACACACTTACAGGTCTTCTCCCCCCCACACACATTTACAGGTCTCCTCCACACACCCCTACAGGTCTCCCCCACACACACTCTCAGGTTTTCCCCCCACATACCTACAGGTCTCCCCCACACACTTTTACAGGTCTCTCCCCCCACACACACCTACAGTTCTCTCCCACACACACTTTCATTTCTCCCCCACACACACTTACAGGTCTCCCCCACACACTTCTACAGGTCTCTCCCACACACACCTACAGTTCTCTCCCACACACACTTTCAGTTCTCCCACACACACACTTACAGGGCTCCTCCACACACCCCAACAGGTCTCCCCCACAAACACTTTCAGGTCTCTCCCACATACATTTACAGGTATCCCCCTCACACACTTTCAAGTCTCATCCCGCCACACACACACTTACAGGTCTCCCCCACACACACCAATATGTGTTCTCCACACACACTTACAGGTATTGCCCCACACACAAACCTACATATCTTCCTCACACTTACAACTCTCTCCACACACTTACATCTCTCTTCCACACACACATGCAGGACTTCACCCCCAACACACACTTACAGGTCTCCCCCACACACACTTTTAGGTCTCTCTCACATACACATACACGTATCCCCCTACACACACTTTCAGGTCTCCCCCACACACACTTACAGGTCTCCCCACACACTTACATGTCTCCCCCACACACACTTACAGGTCTCTCCTACACACACTTACAGGTATACCACACACACTTACAGGTCTCCCACACACACACTAACAGGTCTCCTTCACACACTTACAGCTCTCTCGCCCACACGTTTACAGGTCTCCCCACACATTTTCAGATCTCCCCTACACACACTTACAGGTCTCTCCCACATACACTTACAAGTATTCTACACACACTTATAGATCTCTCCAACACACACTTAGAGGTCTCCCCCACACACACTTACAGGTCTCCCCCACACACTTCTACAGGTCTCTCCCACACACACTTACAGTTCTCTCCCACACACACTTTCAGTTCTCCCACACACACACTTACAGGTCTCCTCCACACACCCCAACAAGTCTCCCCCCACACACTTTCAGGTCTCTCCCACATACACTTACAGGTATCCCTCTCACACACTTTCAGGTCTCCCCCACACACACTTACAGGTCTTCCCCACACACACCTACAGGTCTCCTCCACGCACTTCTACAGGTCTCTCCCACACACACCTACAGTTATCTCCCACACAAATTTTCAGTTCTCCCCCCACACACTTACAGGTTTCCCGCACACACTTACAGGTCTCACACACACACCTACAGGTCTCCTACACACACTTACAGGTCTCCCACACACACATACAGGTCTCCCACAGACATTTACAGGTCTCCCCAAACACTTACAGGTCTCCCACACACCCTTACAGGTCTCTTCCACTCACACTTTCAGTTCTCCCCCACACACTTACAGGTCTCCCACACACACTTACAGGTCTCCCACACACACTTACAAGTCTCCCAAACAGACTTACAGGTCTCCCACACACATTTACAGGTCTCCGACACACATTTACAGGTCTCCCCCCACAGACATACAAGTCTCCCCACACACACAAACTTACAGGTCTTCCACACACACTTACAGCTCTCCCCCACACACACTTACAGCTCTCCCCCACACACACTTACAGCTCTACCCCACACACACTAATAGGTCTCTCCCCCACACACACACTTACAGGTCTTCCCCCCACACACTTACAGGTTGTCTCCCACATACACCTACAGGTCTCTCCCACACACACTTTCAGGTCTCCCCCACTCACACATTCAGGTCTCTCCCCCACACACTTACAGGTCTCCTTCACACACACTTACAGGTCTCCTACACACACACTTACAGCTCTCTCTCCCTCACACTTGCAGGTTTCCCTACACACTTACAGGTCTCCCCCCACACACTCTTACAGGTCTCTCCCACACACACTAACAGGTATACCACACACACTTACAGGTCTCCCCCCACACACACTTACATGTCTCCCACACACACACACTTACAGGTCTCCTACACACACAGCACTCTTCCCACCACACTTACAGGTCTCTTCACACACTTACAGGTCTCCCCCTCACACACTTACAGGTCTCTCCCACACACACTTAAAGGTATACCACACACACTTACAGGTCTCCCTCACACACATTTACAGGTCTCTCCCACACACTTACAGATCTCTCCCACACAAACTTACAGGTTTCCCCAACACACACCTACAGGTCTCCCCCACACACTTACAGGTCTCCCCCACACACACTTACAGGTCTCTCCCACACACACTTACAGGTATACCACACACACTTACAGGTCTCCCACGCACACACTAACAGGTCTCCTACACACACTTACAGGTTTCTCGCCCACACATATACAGGTCTCCCCACACATTTACAGATCTCCCCCGCACACACTTACAGGTCTCTCCCACACACTTACAAGTATTCCACACACACTTATAGATCTCTCCCACACACACTTAGAGGTCTCCCCTACACACACTTACAGGTCTCCCCCACTTAAACTTACAGGTCTCCTACACACACTTACAGGTCTCCTACACACACTTACAGGTCTCCCCCACACACACTTACAGGTCTCCCACACACAATTACAGCTCTCCCCCACACATACTTACACGTCTTCTCCCCCCCACACACCCCAACAGGTCTCCCCCACACACTATCTCAGGTTTTCCCCCCCACATACCTACAGGTCTCCCCCACACACTTCAACAGGTCTCTCCCACACACACCTACAGTTCTCTCCCACACACACTTTCAGTTCTCCCCCACACACACTTACAGGTCTCCCCCACACACTTCTACAGGTGTCTCCCACACACACCTACAGTTCTCTCCCACACACACTTTCAGTTCTCCCACACACACACTTACAGGTCACCTCCACACACCCCAACAGGTCTCCCCCACACACACTTTCAGGTCTCTCCCACATACACTTACAAGTATCCCCCTCACACACTTTCAGGTCACCCCCCCACACACTTACAGGTCTCCCCCACACACACATACAGGTCTCCTCCACACACTTCTACAGATCTCTCCCACACACACCTACAGTTCTCTCCCACACATATTTTCAGTTCTCCCCCACACACTTACAGGTCTCCCGCACACACTTACAGGTCTCACACACTCACTTACATTTCTCCTACACACACTTACAGGTCTTCCACACACACTTACAGGTCTACCGCACACCCTTACAGGTCTCTCACACTCACACTCTCAGTTCTCCCACCACACACTTACAGGTTTCCCCACACACACACTTACAGGTCTTCCACATACACACTTACAGGTCTTCCACACACACTTACATGTCTCCCCCATACACTTACAGGTCTCACCCACACACTTACAGGTCTTCCCCACAAACACTCACTGGTGTCTCTCACACATACTTACATGTCTCCCACACACACTTATAGGTCTCTCCCACACACACTTACAGGTCTCCATCACACACACTTACAGGTCTCCCCCAAACACACACTTACAGGTCTCCTCCACACACACTTATAGGTCTCCCCTCACACACATACAGGTTTCTCACACACACTTACAGGACTCCCACACACACTTTCAGTTCTCCCCCACACACTTACAGGTGTCCCACACACACTTACAGGTCTCCCACACACACTTACAAGTCTCCCACACATACGTACAGGTCTCCCACACACATTTACAGGTCTCCGACACACACTTACAGGTCTCCCCCCACACACTTACAGGTCTCCCCACACACACACAAACTTACAGGTCTTCCACACACACTTACAGCTCTCCCGCAGACACACTTACAGCTCTCCCCCACACACACTTACAGCTCTCCCCCCACACACTTTCAGGTCTCTCCCCCACACACACACTTACAGGTCTCCCCCCACACACTTACAGGTTGTCTCCCACATACACCTACAGGTCTCTCCCACACACACTTTCAGGTCTCTCCCCCACACACTTACAGGTCTCCTACACACACACACTTACAGGTCTCCCACAAACACTTACAGCTCTCTCGCCCTCACACTTACAGGTTTCCCCACACACTTACAGGTCTCCCCCCACACACACTTACAGGTCTCTCCGACACACACTTTCAGGTATACCACACACACGTACAGGTCTCCCCCACACATACTTACAGGTCTCCCACACACACACACTTACAGGTCTCCTACACACACTTACAGGTCTCCCCCTCACACACTTACAGGTCTCTCCACACACATTTACAGGACTCCCCCACACACTTACAGATCTCTCCCACACACACTTACAGGTCTCCCCCACACACACTTACAGGTCTCCCCCACACACACTTACAGGCCTCCCACACACACTTACAGGTATCCCCCCCACACATACTTACAGGTCTCCCTGTAAGTAAGTATCCCTCCCTCCCACTCCCTGAGGAGTGGCCCTGCTGATAAGGAAGGACTGGAGTTTTGATGAGATAGAAATTTCGGGCTGTGACGGATTCAGAGATTACATAACAGGAAATAAACAATGGGTGGACCTAAGATAATAGTGACAGTCAATTACAACCCTCCCCTATATGACAGAAGACCTAGACAGGAGTTTGATAGGAACAACATGGCAACCATTAATATAATAGAGAGAGCAGCTTCAGTTGCCTGCAGGAATGGCTCAAGACTCTTAATCATGGGTGATTTCAACCATAGAAAGATAGACTGGGAGAATGGGGACCCACATGGTGGTGCAGATACGTGGCGAGCTAAACTCTAAGAAGTGGCAACAAGGAATTTTCTGAGCCAGCATGTTAAGGAACCCACAAGAATGAGAGGCAATGATGAACCAGCTAGACTCGACTTAATATTCACCCTGAATGAGTCAGAAATAAGGGAAGTCAAAGTTGAAGCCCCCATAGGAATGAGTGACCACAGTGTACTGACCTTTGAGTACTTGGTGGAGGTAGGGATAACCTATCCAAGGATGGGAGTAGAGGGGAAAAGACTGAATTACCGAAGAGGAAAATATGACGAGATGAGGAACTTCCTCAGGGGAATACCATGGGAAGCAGAACTTAGAGACAAGAATGTGCAGGTCATGATGGATATTATCACCCAAAAGTGCCAGGAAGCTGCAGGCAGGTTTATCCCCGTCCAAAAGGAGAAAAACGAAAAACAACAGAAAAACCCATGGTTCAACCAGGAATGTAAGGTAGCGAAACAACTGAGTAATAGAACATGGAGAAACTACAGAAATATCAGAACACCAGAGAGCAGGGAGAGATACCAGAGGGCCAGAAATGAGTACATCAGAGTGAGGAGGGAAGCAGAGAGACAGTTTGAAAATGACATCGCGAGTAAAGCCAAGACCCAACCAAAGCTGCTCCACAGCCATATCAGGAGGAAAACAGCAGTGAAGGAACAAGTGATGAAGCTGCGGAAAGGGGAGAACAGATACACAGAGAATGACAAGGAGGTGTGTGAAGAACTCAACAAGAGATTCCAGGAGGTCTTCACAATAGAACAAGGAGAAGCCCCTGCACTAAATGAGGAGGCGGCAAACCAAGCAACCTTGGAGGAATTTGACCTCACCAGTGATGAGGTCAAAAGGTGTCTGCTGGAACTAGATGTGACAAAGGCTGTTGGGCCTGATAGAATCTCACCATGGATACTAAAGGAAGGTGCAGAAGCACTAAGTGTGCCACTCTCTATGGTGTATAACAGGTCACTGGAAACAGGAGACTTACTAGAAAGTTGGAAGACAGCTAACGTGGTCCCAATATACAAAAAGGGTGACAGGCAAGAGGCACTGAATTACAGGCCAGTTTCCTTAACCTGTATACCATGCAAGGTGCTAGAGAAGATCGTGAGGAAAAGGCTCGTAGAGCATCTGGAGGGAAATAACTTTGTAACGCACCACCAACATGGGTTCAGAGATGGTAAATCGTGCCTCACAGGTTTAATGGAATTTTATGACCAGGCAACGAAAATTAGGCAGGAAAGAGAAGGGTGGGCCGACTGTATTTTCCTGGATTGCCAAAAAGCCTTTGACACAGTACCCCATAAAAGGCTGTTAAAAAAGTTGGAGCAACAGGCAGGAGTAAAAGGGAAGGTGCTCCAGTGGATAAGGGAGTACTTAAGCAACAGGAAACAGCGAGTAACGGTGAGGGGGAAGACATCAGAGTGGCGAGATGTCACCAGCGGAGTCCCACAGGGCTCAGTACTTGGACCCATCCTGTTTCTAATATATGTGAACGATCTTCCAGAGGGTATAGACTCATTCCTCTCGATGTTTGCTGATGATGCAAAAATTATGAGAAGAATCAAGACGGATGAAGATAGAGACTACAGGATGACCTGGATAAACTGGAGGAATGGTCTAGAAAATGGCTGCTGAAGTTCAACTCTGGAAAGTGTAAGGTGATGAAATTAGGCGAAGGGAGCAGGAGGCTGAACACAAGGTATCATCTAGGAGGGGAAATCCTGCAAGAATCAAATAGAGAGAAGGATCTGGGGGTTGATATCACACCGAACCTGTCCCCAGAGGCCCACATCAAAAGAATATCATCAGCGGCATATGCTAGACTGGCCAACATAAGAACTGCCTTCAGAAACTTGTGTAAGGAATCTTTCAGAACCCTGTATACCACTTATGTAAGACCAATCCTGGAGTATGCAGCTCCAGTCTGGAGTCCATACCTAGTTAAACACAAGACAAAGTTAGAGAAGATTCAGCGGTATGCCACCAGGCTCGTCCCGGAACTGAGAGGATTGAGCTACGAGGAAAGGCTAAAGGAGCTGAACCTCACATCCCTGGAAAACAGAAGAGTAAGGGGAGACATGATAACCACCTACAAAATTCTCAGGGGAATTGACAGGGTGGACAAAGACAAACTCTTCAGCACGGGTGGGACACGAACAAGGGGACACAGGTGGAAACTTAGTACCCAGATGAGCCACAGAGACGTTAGAAAGAATTTTTTCAGTGTCAGAGTAGTTAATAAATGGAATGCACTAGGAAGTGATGTGGTGGAGGCTGACTCAATACACAGTTTCAAATGTAGATATGATAGAGCCCAGTAGGCTTCGGAATCTGTACACCAGTTGATTGACAGTTGAGAGGCGGGACCAAAGAGCCAAAGCTCAACCCCCGCAAGCACAATTAGGTGAGTATAATTAGGTGAGTACACACAATTACAGCTCTCCCACACACAGTTACAGGTATCCCCTACACACACTTACAGCTCTCCCCCACACACACTTCAGTTCTCCCCCACAAACACTTACAGGTTTCCCCCCCCACACACACACTTACAGGTCTCCCACACACACACCTATAGGTGTTCCCCACACACACTTACAGGTCTCCCCACACACACACACTTACAGGTCTCCCCCACACACACCAATATGTGTTCTCCACACACACTTACAGGTACTCCCCCCACACACAAACCTACATGTCTTCCTCACACATACAGCTCTCTCCACACACTTACATCTCTCTTCCACACACACTTGCAGGTCTTCCCACCCAACACACACTTACAGGTCTCCCCCACACACACTTTCAGGTCTCTCTCACATACACATACAGGTATCCCCCCATACACACTTTCAGGTCTCCCCCACACACACTTACAGGTCTCCCCCACACACTTACAGGTCTCCCCCACACATACTTACAGGTCTCTCCCACACACACTTATAGGTATACTACACACACTTACAGGTCTCCTACACACACTTACAGCTCTCTCGCCCACACATTTACAGGTCTCCCCACACATTTACAGATCTCCCCCACACACACTTACAGGTCTCTCCCACACAAACTTACAAGTATTCCATACACACTTAGAGGTCTCCCCTACACACACTTACAGGTCTCCCCCACTTAAACTTACAGATCTCCTACACACACTTACAGGTATCCCCCCACACACTTACAGGTCTCCCCCGCACACACTTACAGGTCTCCCACACACACTTACAGGTCTCGCACACACAATTACAGCTCTCACCCACACACACTTACAGGTCTTCTCCCCCCATCACACACATTTACAGGTCTCCTCCACACACCCTTACAGGTCTCCGCCACACACACTCTCAGGTCTCCCCCCCACACACCTACAGGTCTCCCCCACAAACTTCTACAGGTCTCTCCCACACACACCTACAGTTCTCTCCCACACACACTTTCAGTTCTCCCCCACACACACTTACAGGTCTCCCCCACACACTTCTACAAGTCTCTCCCACACACACCTACAGTTCTCTCCCACACACACTTTCAGTTTTCCCACACACACACTTACAGGTCTCCTCCACGCACCCCAAGAGGTCTCCCCCCACACACTTTCAGGTCTCTCCCACATACACTTACAGGTCTCCTACACACACACTTACAGGTCTCCCACACACACTTACAGCTCTCTCGCCCTCACACTTGCAGGTTTCCCCACACACTTACAGGTCTCCCCCCACACACACTTACAGGTCTCTCCGACACACACTTACAGGTATACCACACACACTTACAGGTCTCCCCCACACATACTTACAGGTCTCCCACACACACACACTTACAGGTCTCCTACACACACTTACAGGTCTCCCCCTCACACACTTACAGGTCTCTCCACACACATTTACAGGTCTCCCCCACACACTTACAGATCTCTCCCACACACACTTACAGGTCTCCCCCACACACACTTACAGGTCTCCCCCACACACACTTACAGGCCTCCCACACACACTTACAGGTATCCCCCCACACATACTTACAGGTCTCCTGTAAATAAGTATCCCTCCCTCCCACTCCCTGAGGAGTGGCCCTGCTGATAAGGAAGGACTGGAGTTTTGATGAGATGGAAATTTCGGGCTGTGACGGATTCAGAGATTACATAACAGGAACTATAACAATGGGTGGACCTAAGATAATAGTGACAGTCATTTACAACCCTCCCCTAAATGACAGAAGACCTAGACAGGAGTTTGATAGGAACAACATGGCAACCATTAATATAATAGAGAGAGCAGCTTCAGTTGCCTGCAGGAATGGCTCAAGACTCTTAATCATGGGTGAATTCAACCATGGAAAGATAGACTGGGAGAATGGGGACCCACATGGTGGTGCAGATACGTGGCGAGCTAAACTCTTGGAAGTGGCAACAAGGAATTTTCTGAGCCAGCATGTTAAGGAACCCACAAGAATGAGAGGCAATGATGAACCAGCAAAACTCGACTTAATATTCACCCTGAATGAGTCAGAAATAAGGGAAGTCAAAGTTGAAGCCCCCATAGGAATGAGTGACCACAGTGTACTGACCTTTGAGTACTTGGTGGAGGTAGGGGTAACCTATCCAAGGATGGGAGTGGAGGGGAAAAGACTGAATTACCGAAGAGGAAAATATGACGAGATGAGGAACTTCCTCAGGGGAATACCATGGGAAGCAGAACTTAGAGACAAGAATGTGCAGGTCATGATGGATATTGTCACCCAAAAGTGCCAGGAAGCTGCAGACAGGTTTATCCCCGTCCAAAAGGAGAAAAACGAAAAACAACAGAAAAACCCATGGTTCAACCAGGAATGTAAGGTAGCGAAACAACTGAGTAAAAGAACATGGAGAAACTACAGAAATAACAGAACACCAGAGAGCAGGGAGAGGTACCAGAGGGCCAGAAATGAGTACATCAGAGTGAGGAGGGAAGCAGAGAGACAGTTTGAAAATGGCATCGCGAGTAAAGCCAAGACCCAACCAAAGCTGCTCCACAGCCATATCAGGAGGAAAACAGCAGTGAAGGAACAAGTGATGAAGCTGCGGAAAGGGGAGAACAGATACACAGAGAATGACAAGGAGGTGTGTGAAGAACTCAACAAGAGATTCCAGGAGGTCTTCACAATAGAACAAGGAGAAGCCCCTGCACTAAATGAGGAGGCGGCAAACCAAGCAACCTTGGAGGAATTTGACCTCACCAGTGATGAGGTCAAAAGGTGTCTGCTGGAACTAGATGTGACAAAGGCTGTTGGGCCTCAAGGAATCTCACCATGGATACTAAAGGAAGGTGCAGAAGAACTAAGTGTGCCACTCTCTATGGTGTATATCAGGTCACTGGAAACGGGAGACTTACCAGAAAGTTGGAAGACAGCTAACGTGGTCCCAATATACAAAAAGGGTGACAGGCAAGAGGCACTGAATTGCAGGCCAGTTTCCCTAACTTGTATACCATGCAAGGTGCTGGAGAAGATCGTGAGGAAAAAGCTCGTAGAGCATCTGGAGGGAAATAACTTTGTAACGCACCACCAACATGGGTTCAGAGATGGTAAATCGTGCCTCACAGGTTTAATAGAAGTTTATGACCAGGCAACGAAAATTAGGCAGGAAAGAGAAGGGTGGGCCGACTGCATTTTCCTGGATTGCCAAAAAGCCTTTGACACAGTACCCCATAAAAGGCTGTTAAAAAAGTTGGAGCAACAGGCAGGAGTAAAAGGGAAGGTGCTCCAGTGGATAAGGGAGTACTTAAGCAACAGGAAACAGCGAGTAACGGTGAGGGGGAAGACATCAGAGTGGCGAGATGTCACCAGCGGAGTCCCACAGGGCTCAGTACTTGGACCCATCCTGTTTCTAATATATGTGAACGATCTTCCAGAGGGTATAGACTCATTCCTCTCGATGTTTGCTGATGATGCAAAAATTATGAGAAGAATCAAGACGGATGAAGGTAGACAGAGACTACAGGATGACCTGGATAAACTGGAGGAATGGTCTAGAAAATGGCTGCTGAAGTTCAACTCTGGAAAGTGTAAGGTGATGAAATTAGGCGAAGGGAGCAGGAGGCTGAACACAAGGTATCATCTGGGAGGGGAAATCCTGCAAGAATCAAATAGAGAGAAGGATCTGGGGGTTGATATCACACCGAACCTGTCCCCAGAGGCCCACATCAAAAGAATATCATCAGCGGCATATGCTAGACTGGCCAACATAAGAACTGCCTTCAGAAACTTGTGTAAGGAATCTTCCAGAACCCTGTATACCACTTATGTAAGACCAATCCTGGAGTATGCAGCTCCAGCCTGGAGTCCATACCTAGTTAAACACAAGACAAAGTTAGAGAAGATTCAGCGGTATGCCACCAGGCTCGTCCCGGAACTGAGAGGATTGAGCTACGAGGAAAGGCTAAAGGAGCTGAACCTCACATCCCTGGAAAACAGAAGAGTAAGGGGAGACATGATAACCACCTACAAAATTCTCAGGGGAATTGACAGGGTGGACAAAGACAAACTCTTCAGCACGGGTGGGACACGAACAAGGGGACACAGGTGGAAACTTAGTACCCAGATGAGCCACAGAGACGTTAGAAAGAATTTTTTCAGTGTCAGAGTAGTTAATAAATGGAATGCACTAAGAAGTGATGTGGTGGAGGCTGACTCAATACACAGTTTCAAATGTAGATATGATAGAGCCCAGTAGGCTCAGGAATCTGTACACCAGTTGATTGACAGTTGAGAGGCGGGACCAAAGAGCCAAAGCTCAACCCCCGCAAGCACAATTAGGTGAGTACAATTAGGTGAGTACACACAATTACAGCTCTCCCACACACAGTTACAGGTATCCCCTACACACACTTACAGCTCTCCCCCACACACACTTCAGTTCTCCCCCACAAACACTTACAGGTCTCCCCCCCCACACACACACTTACAGGTCTCCCCCACACACACCTATATGTGTTCCCCACACACACTTACAGGACTCCCCACACACACACACTTACAGGTCTCCCCCACACACACCAATATGTGTTCTCCACACACACTTACAGGTACTCCCCCCACACACAAACCTACATGTCTTCCTCACACATACAGCTCTCTCCACACACTTACATCTCTCTTCCACACACACTTGCAGATCTTCCCCCCAACACACACTTACAGGTCTCCCCCACACACACTTTCAGGTCTCTCTCACATACACATACAGGTATCCCCCCACACACATTTTCAGGTCTCCCCCACACACACTTACAGGTCTCCCCCACACACTTACAGGTCTCCCCCACACATACTTACAGGTCTCTCCCACACACACTTATAGGTATACTACACACACTTACAGGTCTCCCACACACACACTAACAGGTCTCCTACACACACTTACAGCTCTCTCGCCCACACATTTACAGGTCTCTCCCACATACACTTACAAGTATTCCACACACACACTTATAGATCTCTCCCACACACACTTAGAGGTCTCCCCTACACACACTTACAGGTCTCCCCCACTTAAACGTACAGGTCTCCAACACACACTTACAGGTATCCCCCCACACACTTACAGGTCTCCCCCGCACACACTTACAGGTCTCCCACACACACTTACAGGTCTCCCACACACAATTACAGATTTCACCCACACACACTTACAGGTCTTCTCCCCCCATCACACACATTTACAGGTCTCCTCCACACACCCCTACAGGTCTCCGCCACACACACTCTCAGGTCTCCCCCCCCCACACACCTACAGGTCTCCCCCACAAACTTCTACAGGTCTCTCCCACACACACCTACAGTTCTCTCCCACACACACTTTCAGTTCTCCCCCACACACACTTACAGGTCTCCCCCACACACTTCTACAAGTCTCTCCCACACACACCTACAGTTCTCTCCCACACACACTTTCAGTTCTCCCACACACACACTTACAGGTCTCCTCCACGCACCCCAACAGGTCTCCCCCCACACACTTTCAGGTCTCTCCCACATACACTTACAGGTATCCCCCTCACACACTTTCAGGTCTCCCCCACACACACTTACAGGTCTCCCCCACACACACCTACAGGTCTCCTCCACGCACTTCTACAGGTCTCTCCCACACACACCTTCAGTTCTCTCCCACACAAATTTTCAGTTCTCCCCCCAAACACTTACAGGTCTCCCACACACACTTACAGGTCTCTCACACACACTTACAAGTCTCCCACACACACTTACAAGTCTCCCACACACACTTACAGGTCTCCCACACACATTTACAGGTCTCCCACACACACTTACAGGTCTCCCCCCACACACTTACAGGTCTCCCCACACATGCAAACTTACAGGTCTTCTACACACACTTACAGCTCTCCCCCACACACACTTACAGCTCTCCCCCACACACACTTACAGCTCTCCCCCACGCACACTTACAGGTCTTTCCCCCACACACACACTTACAGGTCTCCCCCCACACACTTACAAGTTGTCTCCCACATACACCTACAGGTCTCTCCCACACACACTTTCAGGTCTCCCCCACACACACCTTCAGGTCTCTCCCCCACACACTTACAGGTCTCCTTCGCACACACTTACAGGTCTCCTACACACACTTACAGCTCTCTCTCCCTCACACTTACAGGTTTCCCCACACACTTACAGGTCTCCCCCACACACACTTACAGGTCTCTCCGACATACACTTACAGGTATACCACACACACTTACAGGGCTTCCCCACACACACTTACATGTCTCCAACACACACACACTTACAGGTCTCCTACACACACTTACAGCTCTCTTCCCAACACACTTACAGGTCTCCCCCTCACACACTTACAGGTCTCCACCACACACACTTACAGGACTCCCCCACACACACTTACAGGTCTCCCACACACACTTACAGATATCCCCCCACACACTTACAGGTCTCCCCCACACACACTTACAGGTCTCCCACACACAATTACAGCTCTCCCACACACAGTTACAGGTATCCCCTACACACACTTACAGCTCTCCCCCACACACACTTACAGGTCTCCCCCCCACACACACACTTGCTGGTCTCCCCCACACACACCTATATGTGTTCCCCACACACACTTACATGTCTCCCCACACACACACACTTACAGGTCTCCCCCACACACACCAATATGTGTTCTCCACACACACTTACAGGTACTCCCCCCACACACAAACCTACATGTCTTCCTCACAATTACAGCTCTCTCCACACACTTACATCTCTCTTCCACACACACTTGCAGGTCTTCCCCCCTATCACACACTTACAGGTCTCCCCCCCCCACACTTTCAGGTCTCTTTCACATACACATTCAGGTATCCCCCCACACACACTTTCAGGTCTCCCCCACACACACTTACAGGTTTCCCCCACACAGATACAGGTCTCCCCCACACACACTTACAGGTCTCTCCCACACACACTTACAGGTATACCACACACACTTACAGGTCTCCCACACACACACTAACAGGTCTCCTACACACTCAGCTCTCTCGCCCACACATTTACAGGTCTCCCCACACATTTACAGATCTCCCCCACACACACTTACAGGTCTCTCCCACACACACTTACAAGTATTCCACACACACTTATAGATCTCTCCCACACACACTCAGAGGTCTCCCCTACACACACTTACAGGTCTCCTACACACACTTACAGGTATCCCCCCACACACTTACACGTCTCCCCCACACACACTTACAGGTCTCCTACACACAATTACCGCTCTCCCCCACACACACTTACAGGTCTTCTCCCCCCCACACATTTACAGGTCTCCTCCACACACCTACCTTGAGGTTACCTTGAGGTGCTTCCGGGGCTTAGCGTCCCCGCGGCCCGGTCGTCGACCAGGCCTCCTGGTTGCCGGACTGATCAACCAGGCTGTTGGACCCGGCTGCTCGCAGCCTGACGTATGAGTCACAGCCTGGTTGATCAGGTATCCTTTGGAGGTGCTTATCCAGTTCTCTCTTGAACACTGTGAGGGGTCGGCCAGTTATGCCCCTTATGTGTAGTGGAAGCGTGTTGAACAGTCTCGGACCTCTGATGTTGATAGAGTTCTCTCTCAGAGTACCAGTTGCACCTCTGTTTTTCAACTGGGGTATTCTGCACATCCTGCCATGTCTTCTGGTCTCATGTGATGTTATTTCTGTGTGCAGGTTTGGGACCAGCCCCTCTAATATTTTCCACGTGTAAATTATTATGTACCTCTCCCGTCTGCGCTCAAGGGAGTACAGTTTTAGGCTCTTTAGTCGGTCCCAATAGTTTAGATGTTTTACTGAGTGGATTCTAGCAGTAAAGGATCTCTGCACGCTCTCCAGGTCAGCAATTTCTCCAGCTTTGAAAGGTGCTGTCATTGTGCAGCAGTACTCTACTCTAGAGAGCACAAGCGTTTTGAAAAGTATCATCATCGGTATAGCATCTCTAGTGTGAAAAGTTCTTGTTATCCAACCTGTCATTTTTCTTGCAGTTGTGACGGCTACTTTATTGTGTTCTTTAAAGGTAAGGTCTTCCGACATGAGTACACCCAGATCCTTTACATTGCCTTTTCGTTCTATGTTATGATTTGCCTGAGTTTTGTACGTGGTTTCCGTTTTTATATTTTCATTTTTTCCATAGCGCATGAGCTGGAACTTATCTTCGTTAAACACCATATTATTTTCTGTAGCCCATAGAAAGACCTGATCTACATCTGACTGGAGGTTCGCCGTGTCCTCTATGTTGCCTACTCTCATGAAGATCCTAGTGTCATCTGCAAAGGATGATACAGTGCTATAGGTTGTGTTCTTGTCTATGTCCGAAATAAGGATGAGAAAAAGTACTGGAGCAAGCACAGTACCCTGGGGGACTGAGCTCTTCACGGTTGATGGGCTGGATTTTATTTTGTTGACTATTACACATTGGGTTCTGTTGGTCAGGAAATTGTAGATCTATCTGCCTATTTTTCCGGTAATTCCTTTTGAACGCATTTTATGTGCAATAACACCATGGTCACATTTATCAAAAGCTTTTGCGAAATCTGTGTAAATTACATCCGCGTTATGTTTGTCTTCCATAGCATCTAATGCCATATCATAGTGGTCCAGCAACTGCGACAGGCAAGAGCGCCCTGTTCTGAAACCATGTTGTCCGGGGTTATGGAGTTGCTGTGATTCCATGTATTTTGTGATTTTACTTCTTAGCACTCTCTCAAAAATTTTTAGGATGTGCGATGTTAGCGCTATCGGTCTGTAATTTTTTGCCTCTGCCTTATTTCCTCCTTTATGAAGTGGTGCTATCTCTGCTGTTTTTAGTATATCAGGAATAACGCCAGTATCTAGGCTTTGTCTCCACAGAATGTGGAGGGCCTGCGATAGTGTTTTTTTACAGTTCTTTATGAATATGGAGTTCCAAGAATCCGGGCCTGGTGCAGAGTGCAGAGTGCAGAGTGCAGAGACCCCTACAGTTCTCTACCACACACACTTTCAGTTCTCCCCACACACACTTAGAGGTCTCTCCCACACACTTCTACAGGTCTCTCCCACACACACCTACAGTTCTCTCCTACACACACTTTCAGTTCTCCCACACACACACTTACAGATCTCCTCCACACACCCCAACAGGTCTCCCCCACACACACTTTCAGGTCTCTCCCACATACACTTACAGGTATCCCCCTCACACACTTTCAGGTATCCTCCACACACTCTTACAGGTCTCCCCCACACACACCTACAGGTCTCCTCCACGCACTTCTACAGGTCTCTCCCACGCACACCTACAGTTCTCTCCCACACAAATTTTCAGTTCTCCCCCCACACACTTACAGGTCTCCTGCACACACACTTACAGGTCTCATACACACACTTACAGGTCTCCTACACACACTTACAGGTCTCCCACACACACTTACAGGTCTCCCACACACACTTATAGGTCTCCCCCACTCTTACAGGACTCCCGCACACCCTTACAGGTCTCTCCCACTCACGCGTTCAGTTCTCCCACCACACACTTACATGTCTTCCACACACACTTATAGGTCTCCCACACACACTTACAGGTCTCCCACACACACTTACAGGTCTCCCACACACATACTTACAGGTCTTTTACACACACTTACAGGTCTTCCCCCACACACTTACAGGTCTCCCCACACACACAAACTTACAGGTCTTCCACACACACTTACAGCTCTCCCCCACACACACTTACAGCTCTCCCCCACACACACTTACAGCACTCCCCCACACACACTTACAGGTCTCTCCCCCACACACACACTTACAGGTCTCCCTCCCCCACACACTTACAGGTAGTCTCCCACATACACCTACAGGTCTCTCCCACACACTTTCAGGTCTCCCCACACACACCTTCAGGTCTGTCCCACACACAATTACAGGTCTCCTACACACACACTTACAGGTCTCATACACACACTTACAGCTCTCTCTCCATCACACTTACAGGTTTCCCCACACACTTACATGTCTCCCCCACACACACTTACAGGTCTCTCCCACACACACTTACAGGTATACCACACACACTTACAGGTCTCCCCCACACACACTTACAGGTCTCCCACACACACACCCTTTTAGGTCTCCTACACACGCTTACAGCTCTCTTCCCAACACACTTACAGGTCTCTTCACACACTTACAGGTCTCCCCCTCACACACTTACAGGTCTCGCCCACACACACTTAAAGGTATACCACACACACTTACAGGTCTCCCTCACACACATTTACAGGTCTCTCCCACACACTTACAGATCTCTCCCACACACACTTACAGGTCTCCCCAATATACACTTATAGGTCTCCCCCACACACACTTACAGGTCTTCCACACACACACACTAACAGGTCTCCTACACACACTTACATCTCTCTCGCCCACACATTTACAGGTCTCCCCACACATTTACAGATCTCCCCCACACACACTTTCAGGTCTCTCCCACATACACTTACAAGTATTCCACACACACTTATAGATCTCTCCCACACACACTTAGAGGTCTCCCCCCCACACAAACTTACAGGTCTCCCCCACTTAAACTTACAGGTCTCCTACACACACTTACAGGTATCCCCCCACACATTTACAGGTTTCCCAACACACACTTACAGGTCTCCGACACACACTTACAGGTCTCCGACACACAATTACAGATCTCCCCCACACACACTTACAGGTCTTCTCCCCCCCCACACACATTTACAGGTGTCCTCCACACACCCCTACAGGTCTCCCCCCCCCACACACTCTCAGGTCTCCCCCCCACACACCTACAGGTCTCTCCCACACACTTCTACAGGTATCTCCCACACACACCTACAGTTCTCTCCCACACACACTTTCAGTTCTCCACCACACACACTTACAGGTCTCCCCCACACACTTCTACAGGTCTCTCCCACACACACCTACCGTTCTCTTCTACACACACTTTCAGTTCTCCCACACACACACACTTACAGGTCTCCTCCACACACCCCAACAGGTCTCCCCCACACACACTTTCAGGTCTCTCCCACATACATTTACAGGTATCCCCCTCACACACTTTCAAGTCTCCCCCACACACACTTACAGGTCTCCCCCACACACACCTACAGGTCTCCCCCAAACACTTCTATAGGTCTCTCCCACACACACCTACAGTTCTCTCCCACACAAATTTTCAGTTCTCCCCCCACACACTTACAGGTCTCCCGCACACACTTACAGGTCTCACACACACACTTACAGGTCTCCTACACACACTTACAGGTCTCCCACAAACACTTACAGGTCTCCCACACACACTTACAGGTCTCCCCACACAATTACAGGTCTCCCACACACCCTTACAGGTCTCTCCCACTCACACTTTCAGTTCTCCCACCACACACTTACAGGTCTCCCCACACACACACTTACAGGTCTTCCACATACACACTTACAGGTCTTCCACACACACTTACATGTCTCCCCCATACACTTACAGGTCTCCCCCCACACACTTACAGGTTTTCCCCACACACACTTACTGGTGTCTCACACATACTTACATGTCTCCCACACACACTTACAGGTCTCCCACACACACTTATAAGTCTCTCCCACACACACTTACTGATCTCCCTCACACACATTTACAGGTCTCTCCCACACACTTACAGATCTCTCCCACACACACTTACAGGTCTCCCCCATACACACTTACAGGTCTCCCCCACACACACTTACAGGTCTCCCACACACACTTACAGGTATCCCCCCACACACACTTACAGGTCTCCCCCACACACACTTACAGGTCTCCCACACAAAATTACAGCTCTCCCACACACAGTTACAGGTATCTCCTACACACACTTACAGCTCTCCCCCACACACACTTACAACTCTCCCCCCTACACACTTACATTTCCCCTCCACACACACACACTTACAGGTCTCCCCCACACACACCTATATGTGTTCCCCACACACACTTACAGGTCTGCCCACACACACACACTTACAGGTCTCCCCCACACACACCAATATGTGTTCTCCACACACACTTACAGGTACTCCCCCCACACACAAACCTGCATGTCTTCCTCACACTTATAGCTCTCTCCACACACTTATATCTCTCTTCCACAAACACTTGCAGGTCTTCCCCCCAACACACACTTACAGGTCTCCCCCACACACACTTTCAGGTCTCTCTCATATACACACACAGGTATCCCCCCCACACACTTTCAGGTCTCCCCCACACACACTTACAGGTCTCCCCTACACACTTACAGGTCTCCCACACACACTTACAGGTATACCACACACACACTTACAGGTCTTCCACACACACACACTAACAGGTCTCCTACACACACTTACAGCTCTCTCGCCTACACATTTACAGGTCTCCCCACACATTTACAGATCTCCCCCACACACACTTTCAGGTCTCTCCCACACACACTTACAAGTATTCCACACACACTTATAGATCTCTCCCACACACACTTAGAGGTCTCCCCTACACACACTTACAGGTCTCCTACACACACTTACAGCTCTCTCTCCCTCACACTTACAGGTTTCCCCACACACTTACAGGTCTCCCCCACACACACTTACAGGTCTCTCCGACATACACTTACAGGTATACCACACACACTTACAGGGCTTCCCCACACACACTTACATGTCTCCAACACACACACACTTACAGGTCTCCTACACACACTTACAGCTCTCTTCCCAACACACTTACAGGTCTCCCCCTCACACACTTACAGGTATACCACACACACATTTACAGGTCTCTCCCATACATTTACAGATCTCTCCCACACACACTTACAGGTCTCCACCACACACACTTACAGGACTCCCCCACACACACTTACAGGTCTCCCACACACACTTACAGATATCCCCCCACACACTTACAGGTCTCCCCCACACACACTTACAGGTCTCCCACACACAATTACAGCTCTCCCACACACAGTTACAGGTATCCCCTACACACACTTACAGCTCTCCCCCACACACACTTACAGGTCTCCCCCCCACACACACACTTGCTGGTCTCCCCCACACACACCTATATGTGTTCCCCACACACACTTACATGTCTCCCCACACACACACACTTACAGGTCTCCCCCACACACACCAATATGTGTTCTCCACACACACTTACAGGTACTCCCCCCACACACAAACCTACATGTCTTCCTCACAATTACAGCTCTCTCCACACACTTACATCTCTCTTCCACACACACTTGCAGGTCTTCCCCCCTATCACACACTTACAGGTCTCCCCCCCCCCCACACTTTCAGGTCTCTTTCACATACACATTCAGGTATCCCCCCACACACACTTTCAGGTCTCCCCCACACACACTTACAGGTTTCCCCCACACAGATACAGGTCTCCCCCACACACACTTACAGGTCTCTCCCACACACACTTACAGGTATACCACACACACTTACAGGTCTCCCACACACACACTAACAGGTCTCCTACACACTCAGCTCTCTCGCCCACACATTTACAGGTCTCCCCACACATTTACAGATCTCCCCCACACACACTTACAGGTCTCTCCCACACACACTTACAAGTATTCCACACACACTTATAGATCTCTCCCACACACACTCAGAGGTCTCCCCTACACACACTTACAGGTCTCCTACACACACTTACAGGTATCCCCCCACACACTTACAGGTCTCCCCCACACACACTTACAGGTCTCCTACACACAATTACCGCTCTCCCCCACACACACTTACAGGTCTTCTCCCCCCCACACATTTACAGGTCTCCTCCACACACCTACCTTGAGGTTACCTTGAGGTGCTTCCGGGGCTTAGCGTCCCCGCGGCCCGGTCGTCGACCAGGCCTCCTGGTTGCCGGACTGATCAACCAGGCTGTTGGACCCGGCTGCTCGCAGCCTGACGTATGAGTCACAGCCTGGTTGATCAGGTATCCTTTGGAGGTGCTTATCCAGTTCTCTCTTGAACACTGTGAGGGGTCGGCCAGTTATGCCCCTTATGTGTAGTGGAAGCGTGTTGAACAGTCTCGGACCTCTGATGTTGATAGAGTTCTCTCTCAGAGTACCAGTTGCACCTCTGTTTTTCAACTGGGGTATTCTGCACATCCTGCCATGTCTTCTGGTCTCATGTGATGTTATTTCTGTGTGCAGGTTTGGGACCAGCCCCTCTAATATTTTCCACGTGTAAATTATTATGTACCTCTCCCGTCTGCGCTCAAGGGAGTACAGTTTTAGGCTCTTTAGTCGGTCCCAATAGTTTAGATGTTTTACTGAGTGGATTCTAGCAGTAAAGGATCTCTGCACGCTCTCCAGGTCAGCAATTTCTCCAGCTTTGAAAGGTGCTGTCATTGTGCAGCAGTACTCTACTCTAGAGAGCACAAGCGTTTTGAAAAGTATCATCATCGGTATAGCATCTCTAGTGTGAAAAGTTCTTGTTATCCAACCTGTCATTTTTCTTGCAGTTGTGACGGCTACTTTATTGTGTTCTTTAAAGGTAAGGTCTTCCGACATGAGTACACCCAGATCCTTTACATTGCCTTTTCGTTCTATGTTATGATTTGCCTGAGTTTTGTACGTGGTTTCCGTTTTTATATTTTCATTTTTTCCATAGCGCATGAGCTGGAACTTATCTTCGTTAAACACCATATTATTTTCTGTAGCCCATAGAAAGACCTGATCTACATCTGACTGGAGGTTCGCCGTGTCCTCTATGTTGCCTACTCTCATGAAGATCCTAGTGTCATCTGCAAAGGATGATACAGTGCTATAGGTTGTGTTCTTGTCTATGTCCGAAATAAGGATGAGAAAAAGTACTGGAGCAAGCACAGTACCCTGGGGGACTGAGCTCTTCACGGTTGATGGGCTGGATTTTATTTTGTTGACTATTACACATTGGGTTCTGTTGGTCAGGAAATTGTAGATCTATCTGCCTATTTTTCCGGTAATTCCTTTTGAACGCATTTTATGTGCAATAACACCATGGTCACATTTATCAAAAGCTTTTGCGAAATCTGTGTAAATTACATCCGCGTTATGTTTGTCTTCCATAGCATCTAATGCCATATCATAGTGGTCCAGCAACTGCGACAGGCAAGAGCGCCCTGTTCTGAAACCATGTTGTCCGGGGTTATGGAGTTGCTGTGATTCCATGTATTTTGTGATTTTACTTCTTAGCACTCTCTCAAAAATTTTTAGGATGTGCGATGTTAGCGCTATCGGTCTGTAATTTTTTGCCTCTGCCTTATTTCCTCCTTTATGAAGTGGTGCTATCTCTGCTGTTTTTAGTATATCAGGAATAACGCCAGTATCTAGGCTTTGTCTCCACAGAATGTGGAGGGCCTGCGATAGTGTTTTTTTACAGTTCTTTATGAATATGGAGTTCCAAGAATCCGGGCCTGGTGCAGAGTGCAGAGTGCAGAGTGCAGAGACCCCTACAGTTCTCTACCACACACACTTTCAGTTCTCCCCACACACACTTAGAGGTCTCTCCCACACACTTCTACAGGTCTCTCCCACACACACCTACAGTTCTATCCTACACACACTTTCAGTTCTCCCACACACACACTTACAGATCTCCTCCACACACCCCAACAGGTCTCTCTCACACACACTTTCAGGTCTCTCCCACATACACTTACAGGTATCCCCCTCACACACTTTCAGGTATCCTCCACACACTCTTACAGGTCTCCCCCACACACACCTACAGGTCTCCTCCACGCACTTCTACAGGTCTCTCCCACACACACCTACAGTTCTCTCCCACACAAATTTTCAGTTCACCCCCCACACACTTACAGGTCTCCCGCACACACACTTACAGGTCTCATACACACACTTACAGGTCTCCTACACACACTTACAGGTCTCCCACACACACTTACAGGTCTCCCACACACACTTATAGGTCTCCCCCACTCTTACAGGTCTCCCGCACACCCTTACAGGTCTCTCCCACTCACGCGTTCAGTTCTCCCACCACACACTTACATGTCTTCCACACACACTTACAGGTCTCCCACACACACTTACAGGTCTCCCACACACACTTACAGGTCTCCCACACACATACTTACAGGTCTTTTACACACACTTACAGGTCTTCCCCCACACACTTACAGGTCTCCCCACACACACAAACTTACAGGTCTCATACACACACTTACAGCTCTCTCTCCCTCACACTTACAGGTTTCCCCACACACTTACATGTCTCCCCCACACACACTTACAGGTCTCTCCCACACACACTTACAGGTATACCACACACACTTACAGGTCTCCCCCACACACACTTACAGGTCTCCCACACACACACCCTTTTAGGTCTCCTACACACGCTTACAGCTCTCTTCCCAACACACTTACAGGTCTCTTCACACACTTACAGGTCTCCCCCTCACACACTTACAGGTCTCGCCCACACACACTTAAAGGTATACCACACACACTTACAGGTCTCCCTCACACACATTTACAGGTCTCTCCCACACACTTACAGATCTCTCCCACACACACTTACAGGTCTCCCCAATATACACTTATAGGTCTCCCCCACACACACTTACAGGTCTTCCACACACACACACTAACAGGTCTCCTACACACACTTACATCTCTCTCGCCCACACATTTACAGGTCTCCCCACACATTTACAGATCTCCCCCACACACACTTTCAGGTCTCTCCCACACACACTTACAAGTATTCCACACACACTTATAGATCTCTCCCACACACACTTAGAGGTCTCCCCCCCACACAAACTTACAGGTCTCCCCCACTTAAACTTACAGGTCTCCTACACACACTTACAGGTATCCCCCCACACATTTACAGGTTTCCCAACACACACTTACAGGTCTCCGACACACACTTACAGGTCTCCGACACACAATTACAGATCTCCCCCACACACACTTACAGGTCTTCTCCCCCCCCCACACACATTTACAGGTGTCCTCCACACACCCCTACAGGTCTCCCCCCCCCACACACTCTCAGGTCTCCCCCCCACACACCTACAGGTCTCTCCCACACACTTCTACAGGTATCTCCCACACACACCTACAGTTCTCTCCCACACACGCTTTCAGTTCTCCACCACACACACTTACAGGTCTCCCCCACACACTTCTACAGGTCTCTCCCACACACACCTACAGTTCTCTTCTACACACACTTTCAGTTCTCCCACACACACACACTTACAGGTCTCCTCCACACACCCCAACAGGTCTCCCCCACACACACTTTCAGGTCTCTCCCACATACATTTACAGGTATCCCCCTCACACACTTTCAAGTCTCCCCCACACACACTTACAGGTCTCCCCCACACACACCTACAGGTCTCCCCCAAACACTTCTATAGGTCTCTCCCACACACACCTACAGTTCTCTCCCACACAAATTTTCAGTTCTCCCCCCACACACTTACAGGTCTCCCGCACACACTTACAGGTCTCACACACACACTTACAGGTCTCCTACACACACTTACAGGTCTCCCACAAACACTTACAGGTCTCCCACACATACTTACAGGTCTCCCCACACAATTACAGGTCTCCCACACACCCTTACAGGTCTCTCCCACTCACACTTTCAGTTCTCCCACCACACACTTACAGGTCTCCCCACACACACACTTACAGGTCTTCCACATACACACTTACAGGTCTTCCACACACACTTACATGTCTCCCCCATACACTTACAGGTCTCCCCCCACACACTTACAGGTTTTCCCCACACACACTTACTGGTGTCTCACACATACTTACATGTCTCCCACACACACTTACAGGTCTCCCACACACACTTATAAGTCTCTCCCACACACACTTACTGATCTCCCTCACACACATTTACAGGTCTCTCCCACACACTTACAGATCTCTCCCACACACACTTACAGGTCTCCCCCATACACACTTACAGGTCTCCCCCACACACACTTACAGGTCTCCCACACACACTTACAGGTATCCCCCCACACACACTTACAGGTCTCCCCCACACACACTTACAGGTCTCCCACACAAAATTACAGCTCTCCCACACACAGTTACAGGTATCTCCTACACACACTTACAGCTCTCCCCCACACACACTTACAACTCTCCCCCCTACACACTTACATTTCCCCTCCACACACACACACTTACAGGTCTCCCCCACACACACCTATATGTGTTCCCCACACACACTTACAGGTCTGCCCACACACACACACTTACAGGTCTCCCCCACACACACCAATATGTGTTCTCCACACACACTTACAGGTACTCCCCCCACACACAAACCTGCATGTCTTCCTCACACTTATAGCTCTCTCCACACACTTATATCTCTCTTCCACAAACACTTGCAGGTCTTCCTCCCAACACACACTTACAGGTCTCCCCCACACACACTTTCAGGTCTCTCTCATATACACATACAGGTATCCCCCCCACACACTTTCAGGTCTCCCCCACACACACTTACAGGTCTCCCCTACACACTTACAGGTCTCCCCCACACACCCTTACTGGTCTCTCCCACACACACTTACATGTATACCACACACACACTTACAGGTCTTCCACACACACACACTAACAGGTCTCCTACACACACTTACAGCTCTCTCGCCTACACATTTACAGATCTCCCCCACACACACTTTCAGGTCTCTCCCACACACACTTACAAGTATTCCACACACACTTATAGATCTCTCCCACACACACTTAGAGGTCTCCCCTACACAAACTTACAGGTCTCCCCCACTTAAACTTACAGGTCTCCTACACACACTTACAGGTATCCCCCACTCACTTACAGGTTTCCCAACACACACTTACAGGTCTCCCACACACACTTACAGGTATCCGACACACAATTACAGCTCTCCCCCACACACACTTACAGGTCTTCTCCCCCCCCACACACATTTACAGGTGTCCTCCACACACCCCTACAGGTCTCCCCCCCACACACTCTCAGGTCTCCCCCCCCACACACCTACAGGTCTCCCCTACACACTTCTACAGGTATCTCCCACACACACCTACAGTTCTCTCCCACACACACTTTCAGTTCTCCACCACACACACTTACAGGTCTCCCCCACACACTTCTACAGGTCTCCCTCCCACACACTTACAGGTCTCCCCCACACACATTTACAGGTCTCTCTCTCATACACTTACAGGTCTCCACCCCCCCACACACCTACATGTCTTCCTCACACTTACAGCTCTCCCCCACACACACTTACAGGTCTCCCTCCCACACACTTACAGGTCTCCCCCACACACACTTACAGGTCTCCCCCCACACACTTACAGGTCTCCCCCACACACATTTTCAGGTCTCTCTCACATACACTTACAGGTATCTTCCCACACACACTTTCAGGTCTCCCCCCACACACTTACAGGTCTCTTCCACACATACCTACAGGTTTCCACCCACACATACTTACAGGTCTCCCCCACACACACTTGCAGGTCTCCCCCACACACACTTACAGGTCTCTCCCACACACACTTACAGGTCTCTTCCACACATACCTACAGGTTTCCACCCACACATACTTACAGGTCTCCCCCACACACACTTGCAGGTCTCCCCCACACACACTTACAGGTCTCCCACACACGCTTAAAGGTCTCCCCACACACACACTTACAGGCCTCCCACACACATTTACAGGTCTCCGACACACACTTACAGGTCTCCCCCCACACACTTACAGGTCTCCCCACACACACACTTACAGATCTTCAACACACACACTTACAGGTCTTTCACACACACTTACAGGTCTTCCACACACACACTTACAGGTCTTTCACACACACAGGTCAATCTCCACACACTTACAGATCTCCTCCACACATACCTACAGGTTTCCACCCACACACACTTAGAGGTGTCCCCCACACACACTTACAGGTCTCCCCCACACACACTAACAGGTCTCCCCCACACACACTTACAGGTGTCCACCACACAGACTTACAGGTCTCCCCCACACACAGTTACAAGTCTCCCCCACACACACTTACAGGTATACCACACACACTTACAGGTCTCCCACACACACACTTACAGGTCAATCTCCACACACTTACAGATCTCCTCCACACATATCTACAGGTTTCCACCCACACACACTAAGAGGTGTCCCCCACACACACTTACAGGACTCCCCACACACACTTACAGGTCTCCCCCACACACACTTACAAGTCTCCCCCACACACACCTACAGTTCTCTCCCACACACACTTTCTGGTCTCTCCCACATACACTTAGATATCTCTCCCACACACACTTTCAATTCTCCCCCACACACACTTACAGTTCTCCCCCTACACACTTACAGGTACCCCCCCCCACACACACACTTACAGGTCTCCCCCACACACACCTATATGTGTTCCCCACACACACTTACCGGTCTGCCCACACACACACACTTACAGGTCTCCCCCCCACACACCAATATGTGTTCTCCACACACACTTACAGGTACTACCCCCACACACAAACCTACATGTCTTCCTCACACTTATAGCTCTCTCCACACACTTACATCTCTCTTCCACACACATTTACAGGTCTCCCCCACACACACTTTCAGGTCTCTCCCACATACACTTAGATATCTCTCCCACACACACTTTCAATTCTCCCCCACACACACTTACAGTTCTCCCCCCTACACACTTACAGGTACCCCCCCCACACACACACTTACAGGTCTCCCCCACACACACCTATATGTGTTCCCCACACACACTTACCGGTCTGCCCACACACACACACTTACAGGTCTCCCCCACACACACCAATATGTGTTCTCCACACACACTTACAGGTACTACCCCCACACACAAACCTACATGTCTTCCTCACACTTATAGCTCTCTCCACACACTTACATCTCTCTTCCACACACATTTACAGGTCTCCCCCACACACACTTTCAGGTCTCTCTCATATACACATACAGGTATCCCCCCCACACACTTTCAGATCTCCCCACACACACTTACAGGTCTCCCACACACACTTACAGGTATACCACACACACACTTACAGGTCTCCCACACACACAAACTAACAGGTCTCCTACACACACTTACATCTCTCTCGCCCACACATTTACAGGTCTCCCCACACATTTACAGATCTCCCCCACACACACTTTCAGGTCTCTCCCACACACACTTACAAGTATTCCACACACACACTTATAGATCTCTCCCACACACACTTAGAGGTCTCCCCCCCACACAAACTTACAGGTCTCCCCCACTTAAACTTACAGGTCTCCTACACACACTTACAGGTATCCCCCCACACATTTACAGGTTTCCCAACACACACTTACAGGTCTCCCACACACACTTACAGGTATACCACACACACACTTACAGGTCTCCCACACACACAAACTAACAGGTCTCCTACACACACTTACATCTCTCTCGCCCACACATTTACAGGTCTCCCCACACATTTACAGATCTCCCCCACACACACTTTCAGGTCTCTCCCACACACACTTACAAGTATTCCACACACACTTATAGATCTCTCCCACACACACTTAGAGGTCTCCCCCCCCCACACAAACTTACAGGTCTCCCCCACTTAAACTTACAGGTCTCCTACACACACTTACAGGTATCCCCCCACACATTTATAGGTTTCCCAACACACACTTACAGGTCTCCGACACACACTTACAGGTCTCCGACACACAATTACTGATCTCCCCCACACACACTTACAGGTCTTCTCCCCCCCCCCACACACATTTACAGGTGTCCTCCACACACCCCTACAGGTCTCCCCCCCACACACTCTCAGGTCTCCCCCCACACACCTACAGGTCTCTCCCACACACTTCTACAGGTATCTCCCACACACACCTACAGTTCTCTCCCACACACACTTTCAGTTCTCCACCACACACACTTACAGGTCTCCCCCACACACTTCTACAGGTCTCTCCCACACACACCTACAGTTCTCTTCTACACACACTTTCAGTTCTCCCACACACACACACTTACAGGTCTCCTCCACACACCCCAAAAGGTCTCCCCCACACACACTTTCAGGTCTCTACCACATACACTTACAGGTATCCCCCTCACACACTTTCAAGTCTCCCCCACACACACTTACAGGTCTCCCCCACACACACCTACAGGTCTCCTCCAAACACTTCTATAGGTCTCTCCCACACACACCTACAGTTCTCTCCCACACAAATTTTCAGTTCTCCCCCCACACACTTACAGGTCTCCCGCACACACTTACAGGTCTCACACACACACTTACAGGTCTCCTACACACACTTACAGGTCTCCCACAAACACTTACAGGTCTCCCACACACACTTACAGGTCTCCCCACACAATTACAGGTCTCCCACACACCCTTACAGGTCTCTCCCACTCACACTTTCAGTTCTCCCACCACACACTTACAGGTCTCCCCACACACACACTTACAGGTCTTCCACATACACACTTACAGGTCTTCCACACACACTTACATGTCTCCCCCATACACTTACAGGTCTCCCCCCCACACACTTACAGGTTTTCCCCACACACACTTATAAGTCTCTCCCACACACACTTACTGGTCTCCCTCACACACATTTACAGGTCTCTCCCACACACTTACAGATCTATCCCACACACACTTACAGGTCTCCCCCATACACACTTACAGGTCTCCCCCACACACACTTACAGGTCTCCCACACACACTTACAGGTATCCCCCCACACACACTTACAGGTCTCCCCCACACACACTTACAGGTCTCCCACACACAATTACAGCTCTCCCACACACAGTTACAGGTATCTCCTACACACACTTACAGCTCTCCCCCACACACACTTACAACTCTCCCCCCTACACACTTACATTTCCCCCCCACACACACACACTTACAGGTCTCCCCCACACACACCTATATGTGTTCCCCACACACACTTACAGGTCTGCCCACACACACACACTTACAGGTCTCCCCCACACACACCAATATGTGTTCTCCACACACACTTACAGGTACTCCCCCCACACACAAACCTGCATGTCTTCCTCACACTTATAGCTCTCTCCACACACTTACATCTCTCTTCCATAAACACTTGCAGGTCTTCCCCCCAACACACACTTACAGGTCTCCCCCACACACACTTTCAGGTCTCTCTCATATACACATACAGGTATCCCCCCGCACACACTTTCAGGTCTCCCCCACACACACTTACAGGTCTCCCCCACACACTTACAGGTCTCCCCCACACACCCTTACTGGTCTCTCCCACACACACTTACAGGTATACCACACACACACTTACAGGTCTTCCACACACACACACTAACAGGTCTCCTACACACACGTACAGCTCTCTCGCCCACACATTTACAGGTCTCCCCACACATTTACAGATCTCCCCCACACACACTTTCAGGTCTCTCCCACACACACTTACAAGTATTCCACACACACTTATAGATCTCTCCCACACACACTTAGAGGTCTCCCCTACACAAACTTACAGGTCTCCCCCACTTAAACTTACAGGTCTCCTACACACACTTACAGGTATCCCCCCACACACTTACAGGTTTCCCAACACACACTTACAGGTCTCCCACATACACTTACAGGTATCCGACACACAATTACAGCTCTCCCCCACACACACTTACAGGTCTTCTCCCCCCACACACATTTACAGGTGTCCTCCACACACCCCTACAGGTCTCCCCGTCACACACTCTCAGGTCTCCCCCCCACACACCTACAGGTCTCCCCTACACACTTCTACAGGTATCTCCCACACACACCTACAGTTCTCTCCCACACACACTTTCAGTTCTCCACCACACACACTTACAGGTCTCCCCCACACACTTCTACAGGTCTCTCCCACACACACCTACAGTTCTCTTCTACACACACTTTCAGTTCTCCCACACACACACACTTACAGGTCTCCTCCACACACCCCAACAGGTCTCCCCCACACACACTTTCAGGTCTCTCCCACATACACTTACAGGTATCCCCCTCACACACTTTCAGGTCTCCCTCACACACACTTACAGGTCTCCACCACACACACTTACAGGTCTCCCAAACACACTTACAGGTATCCCACACAAAGTTACATGTATCCCCTACACACACTTACAGCTCTCCCCAACACACACATACAGCTCACCCCCACACACACTTACAGGTCTCCCCCCACACACTGTGACGGTGTTCCCCCCCTTATAATTCTCCCACGCCTGCAGTAAGAGTCATGTCTACTTTTCCCAAGCGTTCTCTACGTTGCAGGCTACAATTTGATATATGGGAGAGAGTGAAGTGTTCTCGGAGAGCCGAGAAATTTGTGAAATAGTGATATTTTGGCCTGTGGTTTAGGCCCTTTAGGGAGCCAAGATGGCGCTGGCTTCCCTGATCTCCCGCCAAAACCGTGTGACGTCAGTGGCACCGGATTGGTCACCGACAGCAATGTGGCACCGGGAGCCAATGAAAACTTCCCGTAGCGAAAGTGACGTCACGAAGGAAGGGGGTCCGGCCAGCGCGCCGGGCTGGCGCCAGCAGTCAGACACGACACGTCATAGAGGTCGGACGTGCGACGAGTGGTCCTGTCTGTCGGACAGCTGTTTCCAACTACCGTGGATTTACGCGTCACCTGAAGTCCGCCAGTACTCTGAGAAGTCTTCCCTAGTTCATGTGTTGAACCAGAAGAGGGAATTGACGGTTATTTGAGCAACAAGTGCTCCAGTCAGGTACTGTGCCAGTAGCAGTGAAGCCGTGCAGTGACGTATATTGACGTCTGTGGCAATTCACCAGTTCGTGACAGCGTAGTGGCTGACAGAGCCACTGGGTAGCTGAGGAAGAGAGGACTATTTGGGGAAACCGAACGACTGTAGCTGAGACGTAGGCGACAGCCGTTGCTGGGAGAAGACGACGGCCAGGAGACCGACTCCAACCTTCAAGAAGTCAAGGAGGAGGACGGACCTGCAGTGAGGAGGCACGGAGACGACGCGCTAAACGGTGGGACGACGAGAGGCTCTGGTAGGACACGACGACGTGTAGTGTGGGGGCGTTCCCGACACGAGGACCAGGAGCTACATCTCGACTCTCATCGGAGGATAGGGTGAAGTAGGTGGTTCTAGTTCCCTCCCCATTCCCCTTTAGTTAGCTATATTATTTGGCTATATTATCTAGCCCGAAGATTTTATATGTCGTGAGCAAGTCTCACCTATGTCACGGTAAAGCACCAGTGTGCTAGACAGTACTATCAAGAGTACTTGTATTATTCATGTTGATTATTGGTGTGTACAGGCACCAGGAACCAGTGATAAATTTACTGTGTTGTGTATATCTTTCTATAGATTTTGATATGAACATATAGTGGTAAATTATATGTAATATTATGCCAGTATTTGGAGGTTAGGCTATGTGCCCAGAAACTATTTATTTTCCATGTATTGATGATTGATTTATATACCATATATATGTCTATGTTCATTCAGTGAATAATCATTTGTGAGTAAAGTGAATTATTGCGTTATCACCCACGAGAGAAAGTACTGAAAACTCCAGTGTTAATATTTCATAATATATTGTTGGATAAATAACAATGTGAAGCCATTACAGTGAATCATTATAGCATTGATTGTAGAAAAGACTGTTTGAGCCTGAGTACAGTGTAACTGAGTAATACGGTTTATTTGTGCCAATATCGAGTGTGCGAGTTTCTAGTAATATTGGAAATTTTAAAGAAACAGCGCGCGTGAATCTAGAAAACAAGCCAAGTTCGCGCGGAGAGGCCATTGCGATCAGCTGTTCTTGACACTTGATGAGGAGGGGAGAGTGTTGCCCTCTAGTGATCGCATAATATCCGTGGGAATTACCGGCCGAGTCAGGATCAGTTGATTTATAGATTATTGTGTGGCTTTGTGACATCTTTCATACATTTTAAGTAAAATACAAAACTATCTTAGTGGTTTTTATCATTCCCTCCATTGATCTTGTGGCTATATTATACTGGTAAACATAGAGTGATAACAATAAGTACCTGCCTGATTCCTGATCTTTGAGTGTGACCTTGCCAAGGCTACCACTGAATACACCAGTCCACTGATGGTGTTATTGGCCACCTTAAACACCAATTGGCGACTTTGTGATTAACCGTAGAGCCCTATTGTTGGGGAGGGCACACGACGGTCGATGTGGTCGAGTCGTGTTCTCACTCTTTCTTAATAAGAGGCCGTTAAGATTGACTGGGAGACTCTCCTGGCGTGCAGTGGCGCCGTGAGGATCGAGGGAAGACCCGCAGGGCTACGGTGAGTTACCTTGAGCATAACTATTGCTTACCCCAGAGTAAGGGTAGAGAATAATAGAGAGGTGGAAACCCCAACATTGGCGACCTTGCCAGGATATAGATCGGAGTAAAGGTTGCAGTGGTACTTGGCAGTGGTGTTAGAGATCAGGTGCAGGTTAACACTCGTAGCACAAGATGGAGGATGATAAAGTAGCGAGGTTTATTGACTCTAGAGACGAACAGGTGCTGGAAGAGTGCACCAAGGCACAGTTACAGGCTATAGCGGATCATTTTGGAATAAAGCTGAAATCTGCCCGAGTTGGTGAAAGAAGACTAGAGATAATGGCTCAGCTAAAGGCTCGAGACGAAGCTTTGGGGGAGGAACGGCCCCAAACACCTGCCAGTGAGGGTGAACACTTGAGTATTGGTGGAAGCAGCAGCGGATCCAGCGGCAGCAGGCACAGCATTAAGCTGGAAATAATGAAGCTGCAGCTAGAGGCACAGCAGCGCAAAGAAGAGCGAGAGGCACAGCAGCGCAAAGAAGAGCGAGAGGCACAGCAGCGCAGAGAAGAGCGAGAAGCAGAGGCTCAGCAGCGCAGAGAAGAGCGAGAAGCAGAAGCGCAGCTGAGGAGAGAAGAGGCACAGATGAAGCGTGAGGAGCGAGAAGCACAGATGCAGCGTGAGGAACGAGAAGCACAGTTACGCAGGGAAGAACACGAGCGAGGGCTGAGACAACAGGAAATAGAAGCCAACAAGGAGGTGGAGCTGAAGCGAGCTGAACTGGGACTAGGTGCCCCTGCCCCGCCACAGGAAGACCGACGAGTGAGGGAACGAGACCTGCCGGTCTTTGTGCCTAGTGAAGCCGAAAGTTTCTTCGATCACTTTGAGAGAGTTGCTGCTATGAAGAGGTGGCCGAGGGCGGAGTGGGCGGAGTTGGTCCAAGGAAGGCTCACAGGGGAAGCTCGCCAAGCCTTCACTATGCTCGACTTCCAAGAATGCACTAACTACGATGCGGTAAAACGAGCTGTGCTCCGTTCCTTTAAGCTCACGCCAGAGTGTTACAGAAAGAGGTTTAGAGAATGTACCCGGTCGCCAGGAAAATCGTATGCGGAGACGGCGAGGGACATGGAAAGAAAGTTCCTTAAGTGGATGGACTCTGAAGAAGCGGGGTCGGCCGAAGAAATCAAGGAACTAATGGTCATGGAAAAGTTTATGTCCGTGCTCCCTCCTGAGATCAGGATGAGGGTAAAGGAGGCGGACATAAAGGACCTGAGGGCCGCAGCCGACCGGGCCGACATGCTAGAAGAAGCCCTACGCCCACGCCGAGAGGGACAGAACCGACCACCCGCATACGTCGGAAACGATAGGAGTTATAGAAGGACGGATGGATGGAGGACAGGAGCGAGTTCTCCCAAATCCCACCTCTCAAGTTGGAACACCCGAGGATCAAAAGGTGCTGTAGAACCGATCAAGAAGAACCATGCGGAGAGCTCGGGAGCTGTTGTTGCGACCAAGGAGTCAACAAGCGGTTCGGGAAAGACACAGGGTGCGACGGCCTCTGGAGGCAGTGCTAAGGCGAGCGGTGGCGGATGGTCTCCGCCGAGGGGCCGCTGCTACAACTGCGGAATACCCGGACACGTCGCGCGGGAATGCAGACGCCCTAAGCAGCGGGGACACGTTGCTTTAGTGATGTTCGAGGACCAGAGGGCCGAGAGAGTGCGGGATGAACCCGCGCTGAGTGGGGAGAAGCAAGTTCACCCATTCGTGTGTCAAGGAACCGTAAGGATGGGGGACGCAGACCCCATCCCTGTGAAGATCTTAAGAGACACTGGGGCCGATTTTACCCTGGTGAGTGAGACCCTGTTCCCCGAGGGTTACGAAAGTACCAGTGTGGGAGTAGCAAGTGTGACCACTGTGGGAGGCCCAGTGAGGATGCCCCTACACCAGGTAACTTTAGATTCCGACTATGGCTGCCAGACCCTAGTGGTGGGAGTCTGTACATCAATGCCCAAGATGGAGGCGCAGGTCATCTTGGGGAATGACGCGTGTGGAGGATATGTCCTTCCGAATCTTGTGAAAGGCGAAGAATGCCTAGAACAATACAAGGAGACAGGCGGGGAGTGGAACGCCTGTGGGGGCGAGAAGGGAATCGCACCGGTGGCGTTTCCAGTTTGTGCTGTGATACCAAGACGACGCGAAGGACAAGGAGGTTGTGGATCTGATGGGGCTGAGGAGACGACTGACAGCCTGGGAATAGATCACCTCTTCGTAGGACCCGGAGAACGAGCGGAGGGCGGAAACGGCCCAAGTGGTGAGTTGCAGGTGACCCTCACCAGTTCTCTAGGGGTAGACCGCGCTCGTCTTGAACAGTTGCAGCAGGAGGAGTTCCCCGATTTGATTAGTGAGGCCCAAGGAGGACGTGTTGGCCCCGAGAAGGCTACTCATTTTTACCTTCAAGACGGCATGCTGATGAGGCAGTGGAGACCTGTGAGGGTGGAGGCCGGGGAAGAGTCTCTAAGCACGAGGCGCCAGGTAGTGTTGCCGGCCCAGTGCAGAGCGGCCGTGTTGGACCTAGCGCACTCCGTGGACTCTGCAGGCCACCTGGGAGTGACTAAGACGCTGCGAAAGATCAGGGATTACTTTTACTGGCCAGGTATGGACGCCGAGGTGAGGCGCTATTGTAAGACGTGCTTACCATGCCAGAGGGCAGGGAAGAGCCAGTCCGCGATACCGAAGGCCCCATTGATCCCTGTTCCAGCGTTTGGGCCTGCTTTCGAGCGTCTGCTAGTTGATGGAGTGGGTCCTTTGCCAAGGACGAAGAAAGGGAACACCTACCTAATGACCATAATGTGTACAGCCACCAGGTTTCCGGAAGCCGTCCCGATGCGACGTTTAACATCGCAAGGAGTAGCCAGCCAACTGCAGCGATTTTTCTCGTGGGTGGGGATGCCCAAAGAGATCCAGACAGACTGCGCAAGCATATTTCAGTCGAAATCGTTCCGACAGACGATGGCAGGATGGGGAGTGACTCAGATTCGATCGTCGCCCTACCGACCGCAGTCGCAGGGGGCGATCGAAAGATTCCACTCCACATTGAAAACTGTGCTGAGAGTGTTCTGCGCAGAACAGGGGGCTGAGTGGGATGAGGCTATATACCCCGCGTTATTTGCCATACGCAACGCGGTGGTAGAATCACTAGGATTCTCACCATTCCAGCTAGTGTATGGACACGAGGTGAGAAGTCCCCTGTCCATGCTGAGGGAACAATGGACACCGGCAGCGACCATGGGAACGGTGAACGAATATGTCCAGAAGTTTAAAGAACGTCTCACTCTAGCGAAGGAACTGGCTGGGAAGCACCTGAAGGAGGCACAGCGTAAGATGTCGGAGTGGTACGACAAGAGAGCTACACAGAGGGATTTCCAGGTCGGGTCCCAAGTAATGGTCTTGCTTCCAGGTAAAGGTAGGGTGACCGAGTCACGGTTCGAGGGACCATACCGAGTGCTGCGACGGCTGGGTCCGGTGTCGTACGAAATTGGGAAGTCGAACAGATCCCGAAAGAAACAGGTGTGTCACGTGGACCGCCTGAAACCCTTCTTCACGGTGGAAGGAGGAACCGCCAGGCAGGAAGGAACGATGACCCGGGAACCCCAGCAAAAGACAGTTCTGTGCGTACAGGTGGACCAAGAACTCCCGGAGGAGGAAGGAAAGTGGTCCAGGGCGGATGGCACCCGTCTCACCAACACTGAGAGTCTGGCAAACATCAAGGACAAGCTGTCACATCTGGAAGGGCAACAGAGAGCGGACCTGACGGATCTACTGAGAAAGAATGCCTCCCTCTTCACCGACGTGCCCCGACGACACCGGAGTGTGACGCACGAGGTGGAGGTGAGGGACGCCAGGCCCGTCAAACAGAGCGCGTACAGGGTGAGCCCAGAGAAGCGAGAGCTGATGAGAAAGGAGGTGGAGTACCTCCTTGAGAACGACCTTGCGGAGCCCAGCAAAAGTGAGTGGAGTTCCCCGTGCCTGTTGGTGAGGAAAAGCGACGGAACATACCGCTTTTGTACAGATTACAGGAGGGTGAACTCCATCACTGTGGCGGATTCTCACCCCATGCCAAGAGTGAGTGACTGCATTGACCAGGTGGGCAGTGCACGGTATGTATCCAAGGTCGATCTTCTCAAGGGGTACTACCAGATCTCCCTGACTCCTGAGGCCAGGAAGATATCAGCTTTCGCGACTCCTGATGGGCTGTACCAGTACAAGGTGTTGCCCTTCGGCATGAAAAACAGCGGCAGCTGCTTCCAGCGAATGATGAACGAGCTGTTAAGGGGTGCAGTAGGATGCACGGTTTACATCGATGACATCGTCGTGTACGCCGACGATTGGGGGACGCATCTGGAGAGACTTGGGGAATTATTCAGAAGGTTAGAGGAGGCTAACCTGACTGTAAATTTGGCCAAGAGTGAGTTTGGGAAAGCTCACTTAGAGTACCTCGGTTTTGTCATCGGCCAAGGTGAAGTCACTCCAGTTGATAACAAAGTTGCAGTCATAAAGGAATACCCCGTGCCCAAGACGCGCAAGGAGTTGCTCAGGTACCTCGGAATGATAGGGTACTATCGTGGGTTCTGTCGGAATTTCTCCACGGTAGCGCATCCCCTAACCGAGCTACTCTCCAAGAATGTAAGATGGAGATGGGGAGAGGCCTGCCAAGAGTCTTTTGAAAAGACCAAGAAATTGTTGACGGAGGCCCCAGTATTGATATCTCCAGACTTTTCAGCCGGTTTTATTCTGTACGTGGACGCCAGCGACGTTGGAATAGGGGCCATGTTGGCTCAAGAACGAGGTGAAGTACATAGGCCAGTAGCGTTCTACTCGAAGAAGTTCGTAAAATACCAGCGGGCCTACAGCACCGTTGAGAAGGAGGCATTGGCGCTAGTTATGGCCCTGAAGCACTTTGATGTATACGTGGGAGGAGGGGCGAGACCTGTCTTAGTATTCACCGATCACAACCCTCTCACATTTTTATACAAGATGAAGAATTCCAACCAACGTCTAACGAGGTGGGCGTTGTTACTGCAAGAATACCGGCTGGAAATCAAACACATCAAGGGGAAGGACAACGTAGTAGCGGATGCCCTATCCCGCATACACTAAACAGACATGACTCTTATTTTAAGGGGAGGGGTATGTGACGGTGTTCCCCCCCTTATAATTCTCCCACGCCTGCAGTAAGAGTCATGTCTACTTTTCCCAAGCGTTCTCTACGTTGCAGGCTACAATTTGATATATGGGAGAGAGTGAAGTGTTCTCGGAGAGCCGAGAAATTTGTGAAATAGTGATATTTTGGCCTGTGGTTTAGGCCCTTTAGGGAGCCAAGATGGCGCTGGCTTCCCTGATCTCCCGCCAAAACCGTGTGACGTCAGTGGCACCGGATTGGTCACCGACAGCAATGTGGCACCGGGAGCCAATGAAAACTTCCCGTAGCGAAAGTGACGTCACGAAGGAAGGGGGTCCGGCCAGCGCGCCGGGCTGGCGCCAGCAGTCAGACACGACACGTCATAGAGGTCGGACGTGCGACGAGTGGTCCTGTCTGTCGGACAGCTGTTTCCAACTACCGTGGATTTACGCGTCACCTGAAGTCCGCCAGTACTCTGAGAAGTCTTCCCTAGTTCATGTGTTGAACCAGAAGAGGGAATTGACGGTTATTTGAGCAACAAGTGCTCCAGTCAGGTACTGTGCCAGTAGCAGTGAAGCCGTGCAGTGACGTATATTGACGTCTGTGGCAATTCACCAGTTCGTGACAGCGTAGTGGCTGACAGAGCCACTGGGTAGCTGAGGAAGAGAGGACTATTTGGGGAAACCGAACGACTGTAGCTGAGACGTAGGCGACAGCCGTTGCTGGGAGAAGACGACGGCCAGGAGACCGACTCCAACCTTCAAGAAGTCAAGGAGGAGGACGGACCTGCAGTGAGGAGGCACGGAGACGACGCGCTAAACGGTGGGACGACGAGAGGCTCTGGTAGGACACGACGACGTGTAGTGTGGGGGCGTTCCCGACACGAGGACCAGGAGCTACATCTCGACTCTCATCGGAGGATAGGGTGAAGTAGGTGGTTCTAGTTCCCTCCCCATTCCCCTTTAGTTAGCTATATTATTTGGCTATATTATCTAGCCCGAAGATTTTATATGTCGTGAGCAAGTCTCACCTATGTCACGGTAAAGCACCAGTGTGCTAGACAGTACTATCAAGAGTACTTGTATTATTCATGTTGATTATTGGTGTGTACAGGCACCAGGAACCAGTGATAAATTTACTGTGTTGTGTATATCTTTCTATAGATTTTGATATGAACATATAGTGGTAAATTATATGTAATATTATGCCAGTATTTGGAGGTTAGGCTATGTGCCCAGAAACTATTTATTTTCCATGTATTGATGATTGATTTATATACCATATATATGTCTATGTTCATTCAGTGAATAATCATTTGTGAGTACAGTGAATTATTGCGTTATCGCCCACGAGAGAAAGTACTGAAAACTCCAGTGTTAATATTTCATAATATATTGTTGGATAAATAACAATGTGAAGCCATTACAGTGAATCATTATAGCATTGATTGTAGAAAAGACTGTTTGAGCCTGAGTACAGTGTAACTGAGTAATACGGTTTATTTGTGCCAATATCGAGTGTGCGAGTTTCTAGTAATATTGGAAATTTTAAAGAAACAGCGCGCGTGAATCTAGAAAACAAGCCAAGTTCGCGCGGAGAGGCCATTGCGATCAGCTGTTCTTGACACTTGATGAGGAGGGGAGAGTGTTGCCCTCTAGTGATCGCATAATATCCGTGGGAATTACCGGCCGAGTCAGGATCAGTTGATTTATAGATTATTGTGTGGCTTTGTGACATCTTTCATACATTTTAAGTAAAATACAAAACTATCTTAGTGGTTTTTATCATTCCCTCCATTGATCTTGTGGCTATATTATACTGGTAAACATAGAGTGATAACAATAAGTACCTGCCTGATTCCTGATCTTTGAGTGTGACCTTGCCAAGGCTACCACTGAATACACCAGTCCACTGATGGTGTTATTGGCCACCTTAAACACCAATTGGCGACTTTGTGATTAACCGTAGAGCCCTATTGTTGGGGAGGGCACACGACGGTCGATGTGGTCGAGTCGTGTTCTCACTCTTTCTTAATAAGAGGCCGTTAAGATTGACTGGGAGACTCTCCTGGCGTGCAGTGGCGCCGTGAGGATCGAGGGAAGACCCGCAGGGCTACGGTGAGTTACCTTGAGCATAACTATTGCTTACCCCAGAGTAAGGGTAGAGAATAATAGAGAGGTGGAAACCCCAACAACACACACTTACAGGTCTCCCCAACAGACACCTACATGTGTTCCCCACACACACTTACAGGTCTCCCCCCCCCACACATCAACATGTCTTCCTCACACTTACTGCTCTCCCCCACACACACTTACAGGACTCCCTCCCACACACACCTACAGGTCTCCCCCCACACACACTTACAGGTCTCCCTCCCACACACTTACAGGTCTCCCCCACACACATTTACAGGTCTCTCTCTCATACACTTACAGGTATCCACCAACACACACACACTTTCAGGTCTCCCCCACACGCACTTACAGGTCTCCCCCCCCCACACACCTACATGTCTTCCTAACACTTACAGCTCTCCCCCACACACACTTACAGGTCTTCCTCCCACACACTTACAGGTCTCCCCCACACACACTTACAGGTCTCCCCCCCACACACTTACAGGTCTCCCCCACACACATTTTCAGGTCTCTCTCACATACACTTACAGGTATCTTCCCACACACACTTTCAGGTCTCCCCCACACGCGCTTACAGGTCTCCCCCACACACACTTACAGGTCTCCCCCACTCACACATTCAGATCTCTCCCACACACACTTTCAGATCTTCCCCACATACACTTTCAGGTCTCTCCCACACACACTTTCAGGTCTCTCCCACACACACTTTCAGTTCTCCCCCACACACTTACAGGTCTCCCACACACGCTTAATGGTCTCCCCACACACACACTTACAGGTCTCCCACACACATTTACAGGTCTCCGACACACACTTACAGGTCTCCCCCCACACACTTACAGGTCTCCCCACACACACACTTACAGATCTTCAACACACACACTTACAGGTCTTTCACACACACTTACAGGTCTTCCACACACACACTTACAGGTCTTTCACACACACAGGTCAATCTCCACACACTTACAGATCTCCTCCACACATACCTACAGGTTTCCACCCACACACACTAAGAGGTGTCCCCCACACACACTTACAGGTCTCCCCCACACACACTAACAGGTCTCCCCCACACACACTTACAGGTGTCCCCCACACACACTTACAGGTCTCCCCCACACACAGTTACAAGTCTCCCCCACACACACTTACAGGTCTCCCACACACACACTTACAGGTCAATCTCCACACACTTACAGATCTCCTCCACACATATCTACAGGTTTCCACCCACACACACTAAGAGGTGTCCCCCACACACACTTACAGGTCTCCCCACACACACTTACAGGTCTCCCCCACACACACTTACAAGTCTCCCCCACACACACTTACAAGTCTCCCCCACACACACCTACAGTTCTCTCCCACACACACTTTCAGGTCTCTCCCACATACACTTAGATATCTCTCCCACACACACTTTCAATTCTCCCCCACACACTTACAGGTTTCCTACACATACTTACAGGTCTCCGACACACACTTGCAGGTCTCCCCCACACACTTACAGGTCGCTCACACACACACACTTACAGGTCTTTCACACACACTTACAGGTCAAACTCCACACTCTCACAGGTTTCCCCCACACACTTACCGGTCTCCCCCTCACAGAGTCTCCTAGAAGTCTCCCTCACACACTTACAGCTCTCCCCTAGACACACTTACAGCTCTCCCCCACACATACTTATTGGTCTCCCCCCCCCACACACTTACAGGTCTCTCCCACATACACTTACAGATATCCCCCCCACACACTTTCAGGTCTCCTCCACACATACCTACAGGTTTCCTCCCACACACACTTTCAGTTTTCCTCCGGAAAACTTTTCTTTTTCCTTTTCAGTTCTCCTGTTCCAACCCAAGAAAACCAGCCTCCTAACACACCATCCAAGGCGTCTTCCGACGTACACATCCTCCCTATCAACATCCCACTCACAACCCACAGCATCACAATGTCCTAGCACCCGTTCTTCCCCAACACAGTCCCTCCACACAATGCTTAACACCTGCCCACTCTCGCCACATCACTGTAACCATTGTAACTATACACCTTGGTCTTCACTGTAAATATCTTCACATGCTCTCCCTTTGTGTCCACTCAGACCTGCCTTGTCTCCCACACTTGCGCTCTCCCAGTCGTCCCACTCCCAGTCTCCCGCCTGTACATCCCTCTCCCTCCCACACATCCCGCCCATCTCCCTCCCACACATCCTGCCCATCTCCCTCCCACACATCCCGCCCATCTCCCTCCCACACATCCTGCCCATCTCACTCCCACACATCCTGCCCATCTACCTCCCATACATCCCGCCCATCTCCCTCCCACACATCCTGCCCATCTCCCTCCCACACATCCTGTCCATCTACCTCCGACACATCCTGCCCATCTCACTCCCACATATCCTGCCCATCTCACTCCCACACATCCCGCCCATCTCCCTCCCACACATCCTGCCCATCTCCCTCCCACACATCCTGCCCATCTACCTCCGACACATCCTGCCCATCTCGCTCCCACATATCCTGCCCATCTCACTCCCACACATCCTGCCCATCTCCCTCCCACACATCCTGCCCATCTACCTCCCACACATCCTGCCCATCTCCCTCCCACACATCCTGCCCATCTCCCTCCCCTCACATCCTGCCCATCTCCCTCCCACATATCCTGCACATCTGCCTCCCACACATCCTGCCCATCTCCCTCCCACACATCCTGCCCATCTACCTCCCACACATCCTGCCCATCTCCCTCCCACACATCCTGCCCATCTACCTCCCACACATCCTGCCTATCTCCTTCCTACACATCCTGCCCATCTCCCTCCCACACATCCTGCCCATCTCCCTCCCCTCACATCCTGCCCATCTCCCTTCCACATATCGTACACATCTGCCTCCCACACATCCTGCCCATCTCCCTCCCACACATCCTGCCCATCTACCTTCCACACATCCTGCCCATCTCACTCCCACATATCCTGCACATCTGCCTCCCACACATTCTGCCCATCTACCTCCCACACATCCTGCCCATCTACCTCCCTCACATCCTGCCCATCTACCTCCCACACATCCTGCCCATCTACCTCCCACACATCCTGCCCATCTACCTCCCACACATCCTGCCCATCTGCCTCCCACACATCCTGCCCATCTACCTCCCACACATCCTGCCAATCTTCCTCCCACACCTCATCCTCATCTGCCAACAATGTAATTATCACCGTTTGCTGCTTTGAACATGGTAATCCTTTTATGCCATGTCGTGAATCTTTTATTAATATACACTTTTACTTTTTGAGGGAGGGAGTTATCAGGAGAATGTGCCAAGCTGTTACGACTATAAAGTACTTGGGAGGATAAGGATTTGTGATGGGACGGGAGCTGAATATAAAAGAGATTTGCTGTTATCACAGCAAATATGTAATGTTATATTAATTGGGAGGTAAGTTGATGCCTATCTATCCAACTCTTTAACAACAGGCATCATATTCGCCACTCTCCAGAGCCTTGGGTTAGATGGTCAGTTTGAGTGGTTTGAGGAACCACTGAACCACTAACTCACCATTGAGGAACCACTGACCCGCTACTTCGCTCTACATTTTATATATAGTTACTAACTTCTTTTCTTAGTAACTATTATTTTTTGGTTGTTTTCAATACATCGATACTTTTCATCAAGTGTCTGTGTATTGATGTGTTCTTCTACAGTAAAGGCTGACATTAAATACTCGCTTAGAATATTACCCATTTCATCTTTCTAATATGTTAGCTGGTTTGAAACATCAGGAAGAACACTCACTTCACAACTTCGCTTCAACATCATCTATACAGTCAGCAAATTAAAAATAAGCCAGGATAAGCACCTTTGAGACGGCACTGGGTAAGACCCATCAGAAGCCGCCCTGAAGGCGTCCAACTCCCGGGCGAAGAATTCGTCTTTAAAGCCACCAACCACATCTGCAAATCAACAAAATAATCACAGAAAGACAATCTGCTACAGAAGAGACTCTAACATAGATAAATAACTGAAAACTATTCTGATTATAAATAAAGTTGCACAAAAGGGGAACAAACGTGATGGCTCACCATTCTGTTCATTAAGGGGGCATCAGTTCCAAATATGCCAAAAATATTCAATAAATGAAACTTAGTTATATTTCAATCAAACTTTTTTTGTCGAATTGTATATGAAAAGGGTTTCATCTGGTCCAAGTCTCAGCATCGTAGCATATATAGGAAGGGGGAATTTTTTTTTAATTATGAGTCAAAAATTTTCTAAAATGGTAAAAAATTAACATCAAACACAAGTGTCAACTGAAATCGTTTTTATGACTATCAGCTATCACAATAGCATATATTAAACATATTTAATACTTAGTTTTATCCAAGAAAAATTTAGTTAAAAAAAAGGAATTTATTTTTCTTATTTGTTTATCGGACGATTGGCATGAAACTTATACACCTGACTGCACGTAAGCCTATCTGTAAGGGTACCAATTTTGGAGGAAATTGGTTGATGTCAACCTCAGCCACAGATGATAGTACCTTAGACTTTATTTTTTACTGATTAATTTTCAAGTAACATAAACGTTCTTATAACTCTCATTTTTTATTCAATTTACATGACACTTACACCTTATATGTAGAGTTTATGTTTCTACAAATCTGTTTCGAGCTATTTTTCCTAAGTTCATTTATTGATTTTATAATAGTAATAAACCATGATATATATGTTAAATTTTTTGGGAACTTTGGAACTAACATATTTTTAAAAATCCGCTGAAACAGATCTCTTTATTATATGCTAATGTGACAGAAAGTGTCATATAAATGATTTCATTTGAAACTTGTGGTTGTAGTTTCGATTTGAAAATGTTTAAAATTCGTTGAAAAAAAATATATAAATATCCCTTTCTATTTAGGCTGCAATACTGAAGCTTGGAACAATTGCAGCCCTTTCCATATACAACTAGTCAAAAAAGATTTATTGACATTGAACAACGTTTAAAAAACTAACTGATGCCCCCATAAGTAGCATCCAAGATCTCATTCTGGTCTCATCTCAAGATAAACCATCTCATTGTATACTGACTTTCTCCCAAGTGTGAAGATAAATGTAAACATCCTGTGAGTTATCGACAAGTATGTTGTAACATAATGAGACAACCATGATCCTCCTGACTGTTAACCTGAGTGGTTTACAGTCAGAAGGTACAGATCAGGATCCACACCTGAGTAGTCTTCTATCAGAAGGTCTGGATCTACACCTGGTAGTAAATGCGGATTAACATGTGATAGTTGGTCCGGGTCGAGGTCCGATAGCAGCTGATGATCGAGGTCTAACAAGAGGTTAGGATCCCCAGCTAGGAGAAGGTCTTCGTCTGCCATCGAGCCTTCACTAGCCAGAAGCGGCGTCCTCGCCTCCCAGCACCACTCCACCATCACACACACAGAGAACACACTGAAACAAATATATACCAGTCCAGTAACTTAATGGTGTTGTAAAACATACTTATCAAGGAGCTTCGAAAGTTTACTGTCGGTCACGAAGCTCTTTGAGTCGAAGCTGACAATGGCGTATAATTACACACATTTTATTAAAGTTATGTGGGAGTGAAACTTCCATAGTTGCTGATCCTATTCCTGCTACATATGCCTCCGGAGCCACATGTGACTACACAACCCCAGGTGGCTGTACGCCTCAAGCCACCTCCGGAGCCACATGTAACAACACAACCCTGGGTGGCTGCACGTCCCAAGCCCACCTCCGGAGCCACATGTGACTACACAACCCCGGGTGGCTGTACGCCTCAAGCCACCTCCGGAGCCACATGTGACTACACAACCCCGGGTGGCTGTACGCCTCAAGCCACCTCCGGAGCCACATGTGACTACACAACCCCGGGTGGCTGCACGCCCCAAGCCACCTCTGGAGCCACATGTGACTACACAACCCCGGGTGGCTGCACGCCCCAAGCCACCTCTGGAGCCACATGTGACTACACAACCCCGGGTGGCTGCACGCCCCAAGCCACCTCTGGAGCCACATGTGACTACACAACCCCGGGTGGCTGCACGCCCCAAGCCACCTCTGGAGCCACATGTGACTACACAACCCCGGGTGGCTGCACGCCCCAAGCCACCTCTGGAGCCACATGTAACAACACAACCCCAGGTGGCTGCACGCCCCAAGCCACCTCTGGAGCCACATGTGACTACACAACCCCGGGTGGCTGCACGCCCCAAGCCACCTCTGGAGCCACATGTGACTACACAACCCAGCCTTTTGTATATAAAAGGCTGCCTGTATCAGCAACCCTATACAGCCATTTTGGCTGACAATCTTTATGTATACTGGATTTTTGTTATTCCATTTTCAACTTTTTCTTTTCCAATTTTGCTGATTTATTTTAAAAATTATTTTTATTTTTTTTTAATTGATTTAAATATGTAAATAAATACATTGAACTTTAATTAACAAAAAAAAATTAAAATATCTTGAGTGTTTCATACATATTGTTGAGAGGCCCCAACTAACTCACCTGAGGAGGAGGAGGAGGACCGCCCCAGGTCGTCCGCGACGGACCCAAGGCCCCTCACAGGGTCTCATCGGGTAAAGACGGTCTTGCACTGCAACGGAAAATGTTGTGTTGGAAATGCAATGTTGCTGTTTGTTCTCTCAGGGAAGGAGAGTTATTTGCTTGCAAAAACCGAGCTGTGTGAGAGGGAGCTTTTGGCCAGAAAACACTGAGCTGTGAGAGTAAGAGCTTTTTGGCTTGCAATTACTAAACTGTGAGAGTAAGAACTTTTGACCTGCAAACAGTGAACAGTGAGAGTAAGAGTTTTTGACCCGCAAACAGTGAGGTGTGAGAGTAAGAACTTTTGCCTAGCATTCATTGAACTGTGAGAGTAAGAGCTTTTGGACTCCAAACACTGAGCTGTGAGAGTAAGAGCTTTGAGCCTGATAATACTGAACAGTGGAAGGGAAAGTTCTTGGCCTGCAGACACAGAGCTGTGGAATGGACAACTGATGGTCTGAGAACACTGAGCTGTGGGACTGAGATGAGGTCCCGAGCAGTGCTGGTGATCTCACCGTAAGTCGTGTACAGTGTTTGTTACGTCTCAAGTGTATCTCAGGTCAGGTCGGACGGCCTGAAGTGATCAGCCACACGAGGACCAAGTGTGAAGCTGACAGGTCACCACTGATGGTGACCACCACCACTGTTGGTGACCATCACCACTGATGGTGACCATCACCACTGATGGTGACCATCACCACTGATGGTGACCATCACCACTGATGGTGACCATCACCACTGATGGTGACCATCACCACTGATGGTGACCATCACCACTGATGGTGACCATCACCACTGATGGTGACCATCACCACTGATGGTGACCATCACCACTGATGGTGACCATCACCGCTGATGGTGACCACCACAACTGTTGGTGACCATTACCACTGATGGTGACCATCACCACTGATGGTGACCATCACCACTGATGGTGACCATCACCACTGATGGTGACCATCACCACTGATGGTGACCATCACCACTGATGGTGACCATCACCACTGATGGTGACCACCACCACTGTTGGTGACCATCACCACTGATGGTGACCATCACCACTGATGGTGACCATCACCACTGATGGTGACCATCACCACTGATGGTGACCATCACCACTGATGGTGACCATCACCACTGATGGTGACCATCACCACTGATGGTGACCATCACCACTGATGGTGACCATCACCACTGATGGTGACCATCACCACTGATGGTGACCATCACCACTGATGGTGACCCTCACCACTGATGGTGACTATCACCACTGATGGTGACCATCACCACTGATGGTGACCATCACCACTGATTGTGACCACCACCACTGATGGTGACCACCACCACTGATGGTGACCATCACCACTGATGGTGACTATCACCACTGATGGTGACTATCACCACTGATGGTGACCATCACCACTGATCGTGACCATCACCACTGATGGTGACCACCACCACTGATGGTGACCACCACCACTGATGGTGACCATCACAACTGATGGTGACCACCACCACTGATGGTGACCACCACCACTGATGGTGACCATCACAACTGATGGTGACCACCACCACTGATGGTGACCACCACCACTGATGGTGTCTTGACTATGGATTCATTCTCTCCAATTCCGTGTGTGTTTCTAAAGTACACACTGGTCCGATGGGAACCTCACTGATAGTATATTTCAACAACAGTTAGTTTCTTCTACCTCGAGGATTACGGGTGTCATGATCCCAGGCTGCCTGAGAAACGAGTTAACCCCCCTGAGAGTTATTCTGCCAAACCTGACCTAACTAAGAGGTCAAGGTAGACTTGACCGCCTACAATATTACAAGATTTAATCCACTTGGTGAGGTTGGTAGCATAAGTGGTAAGCCAGGAGTTGGGCTACCACTAGATATAAGCAGCTGATAGAGCCCTGATGAGATTGGATGCAACCTGATTATAATAGCATAGAGTGTTGGAGTCATTATTATATCTTGTATTTGTGTTGTATATTTTCTCAGTCCATTAAATGTATGTAATCTACCTGTGTTTGCTCTTGTCCTAGTGAGGCTTCCCAGAAAGTAGAAAAGAGAGAGAGAGAGAGAGAGAGAGAGAGAGAGAGAGAGAGAGAGAGAGAGAGAGAGAGAGAGAGAGAGAGAGAGAGAGAGAGAGAGAGAGAGACAGAGAGGTTATCTTGAGGTTATCTTGAGATGATTTCGGGGCTTTAGTGTCCCCGCGGCTCGGTCCTCGACCAGGCCTCCACCCCCAGGAAGCAGCCCGTGGCAGCTGACTAACTCCCAGGTACCTATTTACTGCTAGGTAACAGGGGCATTCAGGGTGAAAGAAACTTTGCCCATTTGTTTCTGCCTCGTGCGGGAATCAAACCCGCGCCACAGAATTACGAGTCCTGCGCGCTATCCACCAGGCTACGAGGCCCCTTATGCGAGAGACAGAGAGAGAAAGAACCACAGCTGTGGACAGGGTGGTAAAGAATTACAATTCAAAGAAAGGGGAATGAGGAGGCCATACAAAATAAGGAGAGAGTGGGGAGTCACAGCGGCTCAAATTGGGTGTGTGCACATGACAACGAGGCCAGTGTTGGAGCCGCACCCCCTTAAGATGTGACGCAGAGCCCCTCTCCAAGAGCAGGAAGCGTACAGGGTGATCTCCTGATCAAAGTATAAGCACTTCGGGTTTTGGTCGGTTGTATGGTAGGGATGTACGCAACCTACCTACAACAACGTAACACGGGTTACTTAGTAGACGAGAGGGGCTGGGTTCACAAACACGCTACACCTAGGACCTATCGTCATTCACATTCACCTGCACCGAAGGGAAGGGAAGGGAACTATCAGAGGGGAAAGCGCCAAGCTATTTCATCTATTTAGAACTTGGTAGGGGTTAGGATAAAGATTTGGGATGAGGTCAGTGGGGGGGGGGAGGGGGAAGGAATGTACCCATCCCCTTGGTCGGTCGGTGATTGAACGCCGACGTGCATGAAGCAAGACCGTCGTTCTACCGTCCAGCCCAAGTGGTTGGGTGTCACCTGCACCCAACCACTTGGGCACAGTACAAACAGCCGCTCCCCAGCCGGTCTGCCAGAGTGGTACACTCGCTGAGGAGCCTCTACACTGGTATACCTAACAATGGAAACAGATCTGATAACACTTTACAGGGTTACAAATATTGCTCCAACAACCAATTTCAAGACCAATACAAGTCCAAAATATTTCCTAGGTATAGAAGACAATCACTATGAAGGCTTCAACGTAGGAACTCGCCTACAATAATTCAATCTCTCACATAATTTTATTTTGGAGCAAAGTACAAAATTCAGTCATTATATGACACCCAGGCAGCGCAATCACTGAGGCACGCACCAGAACTCGTACATGACATTAACACAAGAAACATCATGCATGTCATGGAGATTCACAACCAATATGGCATGTAAATACTGAAAGTTAGCTGCTCTGCCACTTCTAAAGCTAACGAACAACTCCATGAACCCAGTTGGTCCATACGCCTGACAGCTGAGTAAGGGCGTCTGACAGCTGAGTGGACAGTGCTTCGGATTCGTAGTCCTGATGTTCCAGGTTCGATCCCGGGTGGAGGCGAAGACAAATGGGGAAAATGTTTCTTTCACCCTGATACCCCTACTACCTAGCATTAAACAGGTACCTGGAAGTTAGACAGCTGCTACGGGCTACTTCCCTGGGGGTGTATAACAAAAAGGAGGCCTGGTCGAGGACCGGGCCGCGGGGACGCTAAGCCCCGAAATCATCTCAAGATAACCCATGACAATCCTAATCACCAAAACATCTAAGTTTACTTTATTTTTCATTTAATTTACTTATTTATTAATATATACCAGAGTTCATACATTCTTGTACAGCCACTAGTACGCGTAGAGTTTCGGGCAGGTCCTTAATCCTATGTTCCCTGGAATATGATCCCGCGAAAAGTCGTTTAATAACCAGGTACACATTTTACTGTTGAGTTAAACAGAGGCTACAGTTAAGGATTTGCGCCCAGTAAATCCTCCCCGGCCAGGATACGAACCCAGGACAAAGATCTCGGTTCGTTAAACATTAAACGTTTACAGTGTGATACGAACACAAACGAGACAATAACGTAAAGAAACCATACAAAGTTGCACAAATGTGCAGATGAAGTCAATTTTTGTACTAGCTGCGATAGCAAAACAGGTAAAGGCATATATTGTGAAACAAGTACTAAAAAATATTCGCAACAATCAACTTCAAACTCAATCCAACTACTTCACTAACAGTAAGACAACCTAGTATCCCAATCACTCCCAGAACAACCAGCACACTTCCACGTCATACTCATGTGCTCTCAGTAACAAGAACAACATGTATCATAATCACCACATAGCCGATCATCGTGTTCACCCGCACCCACAACTTTAGTCAAGAAATGCTGCAAAGGATGTTTATTGACTAATGAGAGAAAGAGGAGGAGGAGGAGGCTATGTAGGTAGTGATTACATCTCCCCAAACTCCTCTGTCTTCGGGAGGCTGGTGTGGTGCATATTTCACAATATCTTTTCTTTCTTCCTAAATAAGCCTCTTATTTCAGGGACTGCTGGTGTTTGATGTGTTGAACTGCTTAAAGGAACCTTATTTGCTAGAAAAATCCCTGTGAAATAATGCGTCTTATATGTTTTGACTATCTAGCTAATAGCGTATTGCTACTTTTTCTTTGTTATGATAGTGATAGCCTTGCTGATAGTGCAATGCCACATTTTGTCTGGTTCACTTAGCACAAGTGAAGAGAAAATATTGAAAAAACTTGCAAAGGTTAAAACTCTGTGAAATCATATCTGTTTTATTAAGTTTTGACTAGTCGGCTAATAGCGTACTACTACTACATTATTGTCTTTTTATGTTATGTTTACCTCGACAGAGTTGTAGTGCTTGGAAATTGTATGTGTGGATCCCGTTTCCCTCTTACTGCTCATAAATAATGGAGGCTGTAATGTATTTTTATGGAACATGACTCTTCTTATTCTTACCCCTTTTTAAAACTAGATGCAATAACCAAGTTATGTTTTACCTTCTCTCTCTCAATATGGATGTGGGTTGGTGTGGGTTATTTGTGTGGACTTGGGAGATATGATCACCACATATAAGCTTCTCAAAGATAATGATGAGCTAGGTAAGGTCCGTTTATTTAACACACAAGACATCAATGCAGTAGTGAGATTCCCTTTGATGGCTGTGCACGTGTCAATGAAAAAATAGAAAGTGCAAAGATGTTTCGGAGTGCTATTTTAGTCAAGAAATGATACAAAATTGTGTTTATTGATTAGTCAGAGGCGGAACAAGAGACCATGAGGTATATGTCATGATCACACAGTTAACAAAAAATATTAGAATATGTAGGTAGTAATCACGTCTCCCCAAACTCTTCTGTGCATATTTCACAAAGTCTTTCTTTCTAACTCACCACTCTTAGTTCGTGGAATAGTGGCCCACCTTTGTTTAAAACAAATCTACAAAGCTTCACATTTACAAAAAAATTATATTTGGTCATCAGACAGAAAGATGATTTCCACGTTAGGTTATGTAACGATATAATGTTACAAGAACTAAACAGGCCTGAGGTAATATTTTATTTGTGTTTGTATGTAATGGCTAAACATGGTTCACATTTTCAATAATGTTATTTGGTCATCCGTCAGAAAGTTGATTTCCACATTACGTTACAATGTGTTACAGGGGCTAAAACTGGTAGACCGTAATATTTATATGGTAAGAGATATATTGGAGATGGACTAAGTCATACTTTTCATTTCAAAATGTTATTTTGGTCTGCAGAAAGCTGATTTCCGTGTTACGTTACAATGTGTTACAGGGGCTAAAACTTGCAGACAGTAATATTTATTAGGTAAGAGATGTAATGGAGATGGACTAAGTCTCACTTTTCGTTTCAAAATGTTATTTTGAACTGCAGAAAGTTGATGATTTCCACGTTACGTTACAACTGTTACAGGGGGTAAAACTGTAGACAGTAATATTTATATGGTATGAGAAGTAATGGAGAAATTGTATTTGGCTAAACGTGGTTCACATTTCAATAATGATATTCGGACATCGGGCAGAAAGTTGATTTCCACGTTACATTACTAAGTGCCTCACTCACTCCTTCAGTATATGAGCGTTGAACATTCTGCAACATTGTCTTGCTATGATTTTGCAAGTCTACTGTTGCGCACAGTGCAATACAGTCCTAATGGCATAAGACCAACCTGACGTCATTTATTAAAAAATGCTATTTGATCACCAGACATAAAGAAGTTTACCAAGTTACGTAATGATGATATAACGCGATATAAGCGTGTGCTAATATTTTATTGTGTTTAGAATGTAAGGGCTATAGGAGATTGTCTAGACTTGCATACATTTTCAAATGCTATTTATTTAGGCAGCAGAAAGTTTATTACCTTGCATTGACTGTGTGTTACAAGAACTGAGCACTAATGCTGATGTGGATTACAAGGTCTGCACAGCAATATTTGGTGTTGGATGAAGAGGGGGGATGGAGATTGAGTAGACATGCATACATTTTCAAATGCTATTTATTTGGGCAGCAGAAAGTCGATTTTCCCCATTACGCTCCATTGACTTTGTTACAAGAACTGAAAACAGACATAACCCAGAGCTAACTATTTCACTATCGACTCATCTGGTCTTATTCTCATCGATTGGTGTTTACATTTGGATAATGTAGGTCTTAGAGACAGCCTTGAACTCGGGGATAATGAACAAGTCAATTTAGTAATAGTATCAAGACTATGTTTTTCCACATTAGTCTTATATATGTTTACTTTGCTTGGAATTTGTATGTGGGGAACATTGCTCACCTATAGGAGAGAGAATGAATGGCGCGGTTGACGTATAGCGAGGACTGACCGCGATGTGTTCGTATGTTTGTTTGTTTATTTTACCACTATGAATATGAAGCTACATTATGTTATGTCTACCAGTTGTTGAATAAACGCTATGTTACGTTAGGTGATACAAGAACTAAACAGGCTTGTGCTAATATTTTTATTGTGTTCGGAATGTAAGGGCGAAACACGGTTCACATTTCAATATTGTTATTCAGTCATCGGACAGAAAGTTGCTCGTTGCTCTTAAAATGATATTTGGGCAAAGAACGATGTTACCATGTTGGTCACGTTACGTTAATGATATTTGGGCAAAGAACAATGTCACCACGTTGGTCATGTTACGTTAATGTTATTTTGGCAAAGAACGATGTTACCATGTAGCTCACGTTAGGATACAAGGTTACACATAATACTAAAGGCTTTGCACAGAAAATCGGTGTAGGGGAGGGTGGGGTGATGGTTGATGATAAGGGGGAGGAGGGGTGGGGGGCCTGTTGGAGCGTGGGTTAAGTGAGTGGTGTTGTCTTATTTAGCCCAGTTGTGTGTCAGATTCCCAAGAGGGGGGCCGCCCACAAAGGCTCTCTCCTGCCCAGGCCTGCATTTGGAATTTGTATGTTGAGGTCCTGGCTCACCTTTGAGAAAGAACAATGACACACTCAATGCTATGTGCCGGTGTGAGCTGTGTCAGGAGAGAGTATGGTACGCCGTATTGCTGTCACTCTCAGCAGTGTGGTGGTGGTGTTGGTATGTGGTATGTCCTGCTATGTGGATGGAGGGGGGGGGGGATGACTGACTATGGTAGAGGTTGATGATGACATTCGCAACAGTTAGGCCTCACTCTTTGAAGAGGTAACCTCATGTGGTCATGTGGTGTCACTCCTCAGAGCTATGTGGTAGGTATGGCCCGGATATCCTTAGCGCCCTGGAAGCAGGGAGGGTACATAAAACTGTCATTCTTTAAGAAAAAATAATGACTCAACTTTCACACAAACCCTCCGCCATCTGTTCCCTCCCTTTCCCCTCCTATCTTAAGACCACGGACTCTCATCACACTCCCCTCAACACTTCCTGCCCATGTAGGGGGAACTAATCGTCGTCATTGATCACCACCAACACAGCTGCATTGGCTGAGAAAAGTTAAATGCTTCTTTGTTTACAAACTCAGCTGTTCCCTCCCTTCCCCCTCCCATCTTAAGAGCCTGCTCCACTCTCAGGTAGGTCTGCCCCCTCCCTCCTCAACATAACGTACTTACTCCCATACCCATCTTAAGACTCTGCTCTCCTTCCCTCAACATACTCCAATCTATCTACACACAGGATTAACTCTACGGCACATACTCATATATATTCATCTTCTCCTCTTCCTTCTCCCTACATGACCGCATACCAACCACAATCCCTCCCACCCCCAACATAACCCTCTCTCAAGCGACGCCTGGCCGGACGCCACACGCCCAAAAAATCCGGGGAACCCCCTCTCATACCTTGAGGACTATGTACCTGTGCTCACCTGAGCAGTGGGGCTTAATGAGCTCACCTGCTCAGGTGCCGCGGACGATCGTAGTCCTCAACCTCACTACTAACCCATACGTAATGCTAATCAGAAAATAGGTTTCCTAAACTCTCCGCATGTATTTAAATGGTCATACACCTAACACAAGGACACAAGCACATGTTAGCAAACTCTTTTTAAATTTTTTCTCACAATGTACTTTCAGCCATCATCTTCTCGCAATCAATCATAGAAACAATACAATGCTTCCCGTAACATTATATCCCCACTAACACTCATAAACCACGTGATTAGACAGCCTTCATAGTCCCTCCGACACATAATTAACTCCTCCTAACACAGATCACAATACCTGGATAATAACATTGGTAATTCCAATCGTCTACAAACCCAGGAAGAGGCCCATCTATTCCACCATCGCCACTCTCCCTGCTGACCAAAATATACCGCCACCAAAAGCATCAGAAAAATCCAGTCCTCCGTTCATACCAGCTTTGATGAGCACCTCTCGAGACAGGGAGACAATTACCAACACAAAGTAGAGGTCTCTTGAACTTAACACTTGATAAATATATTAAAACCACAATGAATGGAATGACATAAAAGGATATTATTTCTAAATAGAGTTAAGAAAAATTACACTTCTAACAGCCTCGGAAAACAGATAGCATATTATTTAAAACTCACACAATTTAATGCCTAAACATACTTTAATATCCGACACCTGGTGGCATATTTTATGAAGTCCAAAAGTCCTGTTTTTATGTCTTTAAACAGCACACGAGAACCAAACTCATATAAGATCAAACATTGTAGTAATGCCTTAATCCAATCATATGATGATGCAAACAAAAGTTTTGCAATATTGGCAAAATTAATGTATAAACACGAAATCCTTTACGCACTTTGACATCACAAACACTTCAATAATTTTCTGCACAACATATATTCCCCCAATCACTAGTTTGTCAATGCAAGATTTAAGGGCGATGGTAACCGAAAATCCGAAGAAAAATGGAATATTTACGAAAAATTACGAAAAATACTACAACGTTCTGGCAACACTGTGGTCCAAACCGTTTAATGATATCTTGAAAAATAACGTAATTAGAGTCAAATTTCCCGCTGCAACTTTCGTGAATCTGGTCCTCGCAGCGTGAGTGCGCCGCGGGGTATTGTATCTTACGTTGTAGAAGTCTTATTTTTCGTAATAGCGTTGAAAATAACATGTTATGCATAAAATGAATATAAACTCACTCATTGGCAACAGTATCGTGTGAGAGAGAGGGGTGGTATGTGGCTCAGCCCATCAGTGACTCTGTGTCTCTCGTGGGGAGTAGATGTATCGCTGACGCGCTCTCACACTATCTCCCAGAACTCATGCTATTATTGCTATTTGTACTGCAATATGACTTACCAAACGAACAAGAGAAAAGCATTGAAAGCTAGATGCATGCGAGCTCTCCATAGAAGGTACGAGCTGGCCGCAATGCGTAAATCACGCATTGTCACGAGTGACCGCGAAGATGAGTATCTTGTCGCGCGCGCTACGCAACTCCAACTTTTACAACTAGATCTGGTTTCACAGCCTTTATTTATTATTCAATTTACATGAAACTTGCACATTATATGTAGAGTTTACGCCTCTATAAACGGATGTCATTATTCTTATCTACGTAGATTTATTGATTTTATAAATAATGATACACTTCATTTTGTTGCATACGTTTTTGGGAAACTTTTATAAATCTGTATTATTGCACTAAATACATCTGGGATAATGATGTGACATGCAAATCTTTATTATATAGTAACGTCATAGCTGAGTGTCGTAGAAATGATTTTGGTTCACAATTGTGGGCTGTGAAATCAATTGAACATGGTTTTTTTTTTTCTCCATCTCTATTTAGGCTGAGATGCTGAAACTTGGCCTAGGTGCAGCACCTTTCACATGTATCAGGATAACAAATTATGAATACCCTACAACAATTTCTTATATCCTGGTACTATCGCCCCTTTTAACAAGTCTTTACAGTGACACTGATATTCAAATCATTATGATGGCAAACTTCAATGTTCAACTTCATTCATTCCACCACAACAACATTAACCAACATGGACAACAACTTCTCCACTATACTTTCAGAACAGGCTTTCCATTCCCTGATTCAGACTGCACAATTGTTCTTACACACATTGGATCTAATCCTAAACAAAGACCAGGCATACATAAAGGCACACATCATCAGCATCACAACACCTTGGTATCTCACTCGCTCTCATGACATCTATATGACATTACACATAAACAACAACCCAATATGCTTTCAAACTACAACATATTTTTTTCAGATAATCTTCTATCTTGAGATGATTTCGGGGCTTTAGTGTCCCCGCGGCCCGGTCCTCGACCAGGACACCACCCCCAGGAAGCAGCCCGTGACAGCTGACTAACACCCAGGTACCTAATTTACTGCTAGGTAACAGGGGCATAGGTTGAAAGAAACTCTGCCCATTATTTCTCGCCGGCGCCTGGGATCGAACCCAGGACCACAGGATCACAAGTCCAGCATGCTGTCTGCTCGGCCGACCGGCTCCCTAATTCATCATAATTGATCAAACTAGGACATATTCACACAGATAATAGTTGAACATGATCTAATAATTGCATATAGTGAACAGTCACAGACAGACATAAACTACCAGATACATAAAATACAAACTACAGTAACACAGACAACAGAAACATCGTTCCTCACAACTACACTAAAACGATACTCAGTCGTCGATCAGAGCGTTTCCTATTATACTGCCATGACTGATTTATTAAAAAACGCAGATATATAACCAAATCTTATTGTGACATAAGAATTAATCATCAAATCGCTTAGGGCGTTTAACATGACGCTTAGGACGAGAGTCCTTAAATACAAGAATATCCCTTGATGAATTGTTTGTCGGGGTATAACTATTTTTTTCTTTATCGTTTGTACGACTTTGCACTTCTTCATTTTCTACACTAATTTGAATCACCTTGAAATAGGCCATATTGCGTGTTATACTATGGTCTCTATTACTAGCTGTTACAATGGTTCCTTTTACACTAATCACTTTATATGGTTTTGTATCATACGGCATATCTACCCAGTGTTCCATGCGGTGTTGCACGGTAGTTCCTGAAAAAAGCATACATAGCTTGTTTCCAGGATCGTCCTTCGGCATAAGCACAGCGTACCGCTTTCATGAGAGGTTGCATGAATCTCTCAACTTCTCCATTTGCTTCAGGATGTAGTGACATCACACGGCGGTGTTTGAATCCAATATACTCAGCAAAGTTGACGAAGTCTTGTCCATTGAATGGTGGTCCATTGTCCGTCTTGACAACTTCAGGAATGCCAAAATTTTAAAAGATCTTGTCGAGTTTTGGGATGACAGCCTTTGCAGATGTGGAAGTGATGATTTCTACTTCTGGATAACGTGAGTGATCATCAATGATTACCATCAAGTACTCTCCAGTTGGTAGCGGTCCGCAGAAGTTCATCGATACTTCCGTCCATGGTGCTGCAGGTAGTGGTGAAGGTTGTAGAGGTGTTTGTCTTGATGTATCCACTGCAGCTTGGCAAGGGACACAGGCATCATGCATGTCCTTTGCTTGACGATCAATGCCAGGAAACCACACCTTTTCTCGTTGCAACTGTTTGGTCCTAACAAGACCTTGGTGTCCTTGATGTGCAAGCTTCAGAGCACGTTGCTGGAGAACAGCTGGAATAACGATACGAGTACCTCGCAGCACAGTGTCACGTTGTTGCGTAACACTTAATTCTGTCTGGATGCGTTCAAGTGCTTTGAATGCATCTTGGTCAACTCCTGAGGGTGGGATGCGTGGAAACTTTTTCTTGGTCAATGCATCCACTGTTGCTTGCAGAGTTGGGTCCTCTAGGGTTGCAGTACGGATTTCATCAAGAGTGAGAGCCTTAGGGACTGCATCACAGGTTACAGAGTGTACATATTCCTCGGCAACTTGCTGATGCTTGGTGATGGTGAAACTGTTGGCAGGATGTCGACTGATATAATCAGCAGGATTGCCTGCACCCAGCTTGTATTTCACAGTGAAGTTGTATGGTTGCAGACGAAGAGCCCATCTCTCAATGCGAGCTGGTGGTTTGGACTTTAGATTATTGAAGATGGTCTCCAACGGCTTGTGGTCAGTGACTATCGTGGTGAAGGGTGCACCAAGCAGATACACATTGAAGTGTTCACAGCCCCATGCAAGAGCAAGAGCTTCCTTCTGTCTGACTGTATTGTTGCTCAACATCTGTGAGAGAACGGCTGGCGTAGGCAATTGCTACTCTGGAATCTGCTTGACCAGGTTTGTGTTGGGCTAAAACAGCACCTAAACCCACAGGACTAGCATCATAGTTTGCTCGGTGTTCACTGATGGGTCAAAGTACGCAGCAGTCGCATTCTCTACTAGAGCATCTTTCACAGCATCAAATGTATTTTGCTTGATATCACTCCAGTACCATGAAGCATTTTTCTTCAGGAGCTCACGTAGAGGATTCGTAATGGTAGCAAAATTTGGAATAAAGCGAGAACAGTAGTTTGCCATTCCCAGAAAACTATGTACTTCAGTGGACGTTGAAGGAGGTGCAACATTCTTGATATCTGTAACTTTCTTAGGATCTGGAGACAGACCTTTGTCACTAAGAACATGTCCAAAGAATTCAATTTTATCTTGATTGAACTCACACTTTGCTCGGCTTAGCATCAGATTCTTTTCTCGTAAGCGTTGCAATGTTGCACGAAGAACTTTGTCGTGTTCAGCTTGGGTACAGCCATAAACAATGATGTCATCAGACATGTTGTCAGCATTAGGTATATCTTGCAATAACTGGCTGATGATGTGCTGGAAAACCTCAGCAGCACTGTTAATACCAAAACTCAGGCGCTTGTACCTATACAGACCTCGATGTGTCGTAAACGTTGTGATGAAGCGACTCTCATCATCAAATTCAAGCTGATGATAGCCCTTGTTTAAATCTAACTTGCTGAATACAGTTGCACCATTCAAGCGGTTGATCATATCATCTACAGTGGGTGTAGGATGGCGTTCACGCATTATTGCCTTGTTGGGAACACGCATGTCCACACAGATGCGTATCTCATCTGGATTCTTCGGCTTTGGCAGAGTGACAATTGGGCTTACCCATGGTGTTGCGCCTGTTACTGGTTCAATGATATCTATTTCCATCAGCCTAGCCAGTTCGGCATCGAGTTTCTTGCGAGTATGGAATGGCTGTTGGCGATGAGGTTGGGGAACTGGATTTACATCTGGGTTGATATGCAGATGTACTTTGCTATCAGTATAACAACCTATGGATTCAAATCGATCAGAAAATTCAGCAACAATAGCATCAACATTGTTTGCAGATTCCACTGTTACAGCATTAGAAAGCTGAAGTAGCCCCAATTTGGTTGAAGTTTTGTAACTGAGCAGAGACTCCCTTGCATTCCTAACAGCATGGAATGTAGTAATGAGCCTTGCACTCTTTGACTCTACCTCTGCAGTGAAAGTTCCAATCACTGGCAAGGCTACCTTCGAAGCATAGGCAGTGGCTTTGCCATTATAGTTCTCAAGCTTCGGGAACTGTTTTTTAAATTTATCATAGGGCACTCAGCAATGGTGTCAATGTTTGTTCCAGTGTCAATGAGAACTTTGAGACAAATACCAGCAATGTATACTATAGTCTCTGGGTTGTTTGGAAGATCATTCCATTCTGTGATTGCTTGTACTCCATAAATGTAATCACATTCACTGTCATCTGAGACTGACTGTAATGACATGTTGTTGTTGTGTACATTGTTAACATTCTGGATATGAGGTGCAATATTGTGTTTACCACCTCGACCCCTATGACCTGATCCTCGTGCAGTGCTTTTATTCACTGATTGTGGTTTCTTTATTGCGGAACGACACATAGCACCAAATGACACAGTTTTCCACACTCATAGCACTTCTTACCTTGAGCAGGACAAGCATTACCTTGGTGTGGGTAGTCTCTTCCACAATTGTAACATTTACTGTTGACACCCTCTGATGTGGGTAGTTGTGACTGCTTGAGTTTTGTTCCATGACTCCAGTTGTGATGAGGTTCTCGGCTCAATTTGCTGTTACGTTTGCCATGATATCTTCTATGATCACGGTGTCCTCCCTGAACCTTACGTACCTCATCACTGTTAGTAACAGTGGCAGAACCGTTGTCGGCACTGCACTCCATGACACGAGCATCACGTGCACCATCTTCCATTCAACGAGCAATATCCAATATCTTGGTAAGAGAACTTTCATCATCAACAGGTTCTAGAGCTCGGTTATGATCTCAGCCTACAGGAGAAACGAGTCTCCCCCTTTGAGAGTTATTCAGCAAGCCTGACCTAACCAGAAGGTCTAAGAAATATAGAGGTGATAACACATATGTAAAATAGCTGGTTGGATATGATGGACAATTTAAGATTATGGGCAGTGAAGAAGAAAACAGATAAATGACTGGCTAGGAGATGTGGACATTTTGCTGGAGGTGTGAGGCTCGCTTCTGGAGGGCTTTGATCTCACTTAAGGCCAGACATCGCAGGGGGAAAGCCGCGCTCCGTTGAGCTCCCATCAGGAAGGAACCCCTAGTGATATATCTCCAAGAGAAGAGAAGTGTGTAGACGTGCCAGTTGTGGAATCGAGCTGGGAACGTTGTGGTCTCAAGTCCTGGTCGACGAGGAGAGTATTAAGCCGCCCAGAGACATTATTGTGGGCCGTGGAAGCGCCCTGACCAAGCTCTGTCAGAGGGATAGCGCCCTCGACTAGACAATCTGTGGTAAGCACGATTTAAGCCAGTTCATAGTGATTGCTTGTAGTTGGTCGTGTGCCCAGCGGCAGGAGCGATGCATATTTATAAGTTAGACATGTTTTGATAAGGCAGAAAGCCTAAAATAAGAGAGTGGAGAGGGAGGAACACGGAGCGACGTCTGTCCCTTCTGAGCGCTGGCAGGTGACTAAGAGCTCCCGACGGCGTAGGCCCCTCCCGGAGTGAGTGAGGCCCGCCAGACGAGGTGGAGCATGGACCGGCCCAACGGGGGAGTCCACTCTCACTGTATGTAGAGGACAGATAGAGGTTTGAGGCAAACATATTGTGTGATTATTTTTGTTTATGTGTTAAAGGGGAAACATTTTTATTGGAGTGTCGATGGGTTGCAGGTTTGTCTTTGGGGAAGAAGTTGCTGAGAACTTCGAAGCCAGCATAGATGAAGTAATTGATGAGACTCCAAGGTAGTGGAGGAGAGGACCTCGAGCTGTGAGGAGAAGCAGTGAAGAGGAGTGTCACGTGCTTCTGTAGAGGTGGTGAAGCACCATAGTTGCTCGAGGGAACTTCATGGTGTAGCAGCCAGGAGAGCTGTGGAGGACCCTAGCAGAAGGGTGAAGCACCGTAGTTGCTCAAGGAAACTTCATGATAGCAGCCTGGAGGAGCTGCAGAGGATCCTGGTAGTTAAGCCGGGAAGAACCTGAAGAGATCAGGGTAGTGAACTTCCAGAGGTGGAAGGGAAGTTCTGGTGGATCACTTGTAGGGAGTTGATAGTGTTTGGTTGTCATTAGCGTGCAAGACGCAGTGAGAGGTGAGTGATTGTTGGCATTCTTATGTCAAGGAGTGTTTTATACTGAAGTTTAGAGTTACAGTCGTAGGCTGGATTACTTACAGATGTATGTGTTCTAGGACTGATGGAGTGATGGATTGATCATTGTTGTGTATCAAGGAACATTTATATTGATATATGTCATTACATTCACATGCTGATTTTCTTTGTTCACATTTATAGATACATATACATATTCTCTTGCCGATGGTGCAACAGTGTATGTAGACTTGATCAACTTGAGGAGGTTGATAGTATCAGGTGGTGAACCAGGAGATAGGATACCACTTGATAAGCTGATGATAGAGTTCTGATGGTGTTGGAGTGCAACCTGATTGTAATAGTATAGAGTATAGGATTCATTATTATTATATGTGTGTATGTATTGTGTATGTGCTTTGTCCAGTAAATGTATTCCAATTTGCTGGTGTTTGCCCTTGTCCTAGTGAGGCTTCCCAGGAAATAGTAAAGGAAGAGAGAGAGAGAGAGAAAGAACCAAGAACCATCGCTGTGGACAGGGTAGGACGAAAACAAGTGAGTTAAAGGGGATTGAGGAGATCATATCACCTAAGGAGAGAGTGTGGGAGTCACAGCGGCTCGAGTGGGTGTGTGCACATGACAACGAGGCTAGGCTAAGTGTTAGAGCCGCATCCCCTAAACGTGTGACTTTGAGCCCCTCTCCAAGAGCCAGAAGCGCCTAGTGTGATCTCCTAGTGAGGTATAAGCACTCTACCGAGATGTGGGTTGGGTTGTCCGTAAAAGAGGAACAACACGACAACACCACCAACACCCACCACTATAATAGCTCTTTGAAGGAGACGTGAAGACGTGCATTTTTCAATTATTTGTTGTTTGATTTCTGTGTCAACATCAGCAAACTCACAATGAGCTGCTAAACCCTGTACACGTGTGTGGTATTGATCCACAGTTTCATTAGAGAGTTGTTTGGCTCTCCTGAAATGCATAATTTCCATAGCAGTGTTTTGTCTAGGTTTGAAATGTTCAGTTAATTTGGCTTTGGCAATGTGATAATCTTTGGCACCACCAGTGTCTTTCAGTGTATCAAAGATATCACAAACTCGATCACCTACATAATGAAGTAGAATGGCACGTTTTCTTTCAGCACTTTTGATGTTTGAAGCTATCAACAAATTTTCAAACCTTTTAAGCTATCTGGTCCACCTCTGTGACAGGTTTGTCTGGTCACAGTTAGGATGAAATGCAGAAAACTGAGGTATATTTGCCATTTTTACTGTATAAATGTAAACTTATCAGTTAAATGTTCCTCAGAATACTAAACACTTACTGCACTGTAATATGTTAATTAAGGATTCACTGTAATTACTTTAATTTTGCAAAGCACACAAGCATTTTAATGCAAAAGTTCACAACAGTGCACAATACAGCAGCAAATGACCTCTTACCTAGCCTTGTGTACATGTGGTATTGTTCCTACTCACAGCTGCACAGCAGTTGGCACAACAGTTGACACAGCAATTGTCAGCAATGTTGTTGTTTGATGAGTTTTCAGCACTGTCAACACAGCAGACAGTTCACAGCATCACCAGCATGAAGAATTGTGTAGCACAGAGCATCGTTTCGTACACAAAACATTGGGTTTTGTACACAGCATCAAAGCATCGTTTCTTACACAGCATCGGCAGACATCGCAGATTCCTCAGTACACTGCTTCAGTCAGCACATAGCTTCCTTAGCACACAGCTTGGGTAGCACACAGCATTGGTTAGCACACAGCATTGGTTAGCACACAGCATCGGTCAGCACACAGCATTGGTAGCTCAGCATTGGCATGGCGCTCACAGACAGCACGACTTCTCTCCTCCTCCGGGGCGAGACAGCACACTTTTTCCTTGTGCTTTGAGCTGAACAAATACCTGCGTTCACAGTTCATCTTCGTCGCCAGTGTGGTGTTGTGTGTTGCTGAGGAAGTCTTGGTTGTAGGCTTGATATAAAGCCATTGGTTGGTTACTGACTTTAATACTTAAAATGATACATGACTAGCAGCTTCCAAGCTCGGCGGGCGTTCTGTATGCTCTCTGTTGTTTATCTACTGCTGGCATATGAAACGCAGCGCATACAAACTATTTGCCATTTGTTTTGAACATGACACATGATCTGTGCACAACTTTTTGCACGTTATTCATGCTCACAGTATGTTCTCTTTATGTAATTCATGTTCTTCGAGCGTTCTCTTGAGTTCTCCTCATATTATTACTTGTTCTCAGTTTCTTTAAATCAAATGTACAATTACATCTTTATTCAGTAACTAGTTCTTTGAAACATATTTCAATCACATTACTGTTTCTCAATAAATTTAATTATTTAATTACAACTTATTTCATTCAAAATATTTATTGCAAATATTTAGTAATTTACAAATGATTTTATTTACATGCAGATTTTATCAGCAAAACTTTTACTCGTCTATGTACTTTTTGTAAAACTGTCAATGAATTTTTCTTTATCAACTTAATATCTCTAATATTGTTCTTAATCAAAACTACGTTTCTTGCAATAACATATTTAGTATGATGCTCTTTTCATGTCTTATTTTAAATAAGAATTCACTTCCTGCATTATAAAAATTGTTAAGTGTAACTTCTTCATAATATTTCTAAACTAAAATACTCCTTAAGATATCTTCCCACATCAATGGATACTCTGCGAGCTATCAATGATATATTCCAAAGCACCTTCAAGATACCAATATGCATCAAAGGATACTTTTAGAGACATCAAGTATATTTCCCAAGGAATCTTCATGTAACAAAGGTTACTCTCCATACTCTCTTTATGTTCGAAGGATTATCTCAGAGACATCAAGGATACTCTCTGAGACATCCTTGTGTAACAACTGTAAGCTCTGAGACATCTTCATGCATAAGAAAGTAATTAGAAACAGAGCAATGCAAAAGATATACAGTGACCACAACTCAGCAGTTGCAACATCAGGATCTGCGGGTTGGTACAAGAATTACAAGAATTCTATGCCCGAAACGCTTTGTGTAATAGTGGCTTTAGGCATTGTATGTACTAGCTCTACCTATGTCAACCAATCTTTGTAAAAATTTATTGTATGTATGTACCTTACCTAAATAAACATTTATTTATTTATTTCAACTAACTACGAACCACTTAGTTTGATGAAAGGAAGCAGTAGAGCAACAGAAGTACACTTACATCGCATCAGGCTTGAATATCCATGTGCATGGGAAATAGGCTTACAGGTTCCAGAAGATGAGAGGAAATGTCAGCACTGTGGAGAAATCCCCGACAGACCACTGAAACATTATCTAACACACTGCACAGTTACCAACCCATTAATATTTCAACTTAGATTCAACAGAGCAGAAATTGTTAAACACATACGGAAAAATCTTATTGAAGCGACCATACGAGTCATAAATACTCATACTCCGCCCAAGTAAAACAGAAACAATCAACGCTTAGTGGGCCAGCCAGAGGCTTAGGGCCCCCGCAGGAATATCCCTACAAAAAAAAATCTTCATGCAATAAAAGACACTTTAGGCGTATTTATGTAACACGCATACACTCAATAACATCAAGAGTTTTCTCTGAGACAGTAATAAATATTCTTTAAGACACCTTCGTGCATCAAAGGATGCCCTCCAAGACATTCTTATTTAACAAGGTTACTTCTCAGGTCATCTACACGCATTTAAGGATACTTTCCAGGGTGCTAAGACATTACTTTGAACATCTTAAAACAATCGTTTGGTAACACATCTTAATTATGAATGCACTTCCTTCATTAATCAAGGGGTAACTTTTCATTTCATTATGCTTTCATTATGTTACAAAGTCATTTGTAAGATTTACTATTTACGTTCTAAATAAATTATTTAAAAAAAATTTTTTATTCATGTAATTTCCATTAGCCAGTGGTTTTTCTCTGTCATATTCATATTATTAGGACAAACTTTTACCAAAGACATATCACAAATGTAATGAACTTGTTTATTCAATAACTTTTCATAATTTAACTTTGTATTATATCTCTGACAAAACTTTCTGTCAACTTAATAGAAAGGTACATGTAACTTCACATACCTTCCTGACTTAACTTTCCTAAATTTCATAATGTAACTTCCATTAACTATCCTATCCTACCTAACATAACTTATCTAACATCACCTACCTGATGTAACTTAACATAACTTCCATAACCTAACCTACCTGACGTAATTTACCTAACTTAACTTAACCCAACTTACCTATCCTCACCTGCTTGATGTAACTTGACATAACTTCCTTAACCTGACTTCCATAAAGTACTTACCAGATGTAACTTAACATAACTTTGCTAACCTAACCTTCCTGACATAACTTATCTATCCTCACCTACCTAATGTAGCTTATCATAACTTCCATAACCTAACTTACATAACTTACCTACCTGACATAACATAATCTAACTTACACAACCTCATCTATTTAACCCACTCAATCTAACCTTACTTATCTAAGCCAACTTACCTCACCTCACCTGCCTAACCCAACTTACCTTACCTACCTAATCCAACTTACCTCACCTCACCTACCTAACCCAACTTATTTCACCTACCTAACCCAACTTACCTCACCTCACCTGCCTAACCCAACTTAACTCACTTACCTACCTAACACGACTTACCTCCCCTCACCTACCTAACCCAACTTACCTCACCTACCTAATCCAACTTACCTCCCCTCACCTACCTAGCCCAACTTACCTAACCTCACCTACCTAACCCAACTTATCTCACCTACCTAGCCCAACTTACCTAACCTCACCTACCTAACCCAACTTATCTCACCTACCTAGCCCAACTTACCTAACCTCACCTACCTAACCACCCTTACTTAATCTCAACTACCTGTCCCAACTTACCTAATCTTACCTATTTAACTTACATAATTTACCTAGCATAACTTACTTAAAACAAAACTTCCCTTACCTAACCTAACCCACCCAACCTAACTTGCCTAACCTTTCCTACCTCATGTAACTTAACATAACTTCCATAATCTATCCTATCTGACATAACTTACCTAACCTAACTTACATAACTTACCTTACGTTCTTGCTATATTCTTTAGAAAGAACCTAAATTCATTCTTTACCTGCATTTTTTACATTCTTTTCGTTTTCTTTTCATTCATACTTTTTCATTCTTTGCCATTCCTAAGTTCTTTGCCTAAGTTCATTCGTGACGGCGTGTACATGGCTGTCTCAACATCTTAGCTTTTGTATCTCTTTCTCAGTCTTGGTTTTCTGGCAATGTCTTTTTTCACTGTCTCTGACTCAGACTATGAGTCTATGTCTTAGTTTGTTATCTTTTCTATCTCCTACTCTCAGGCTCAGACTTGCTCTTTCTCTCATCTCATCTTTTATCATTGTTTCTTTACCTTTCTCTGTCTGAGTCAGTCTCTTTTCTAGCTTTCTTTCTTTCTCTATATTTCAAGTTTCTTTCAGTCTCTGTCTCTCTTCTACTTTTCTCTGTACATTTCTTTTTCTCAATGTCAAGTCTTAGCGACTCTGCCTCCTTTATTACATTTTTACTTACATTATTACTAAGATGAAGAATGAATTTATATGAGAAAAAAGTAAGAGGAAGGAAAGGGTAAATACAAGGGAATATTAGATTAAGGGAGGAAAGGGAGGTTAGAAGAGAAGGTGGATTTGAATAAAATATTTAAACACAACATATAAAGGGGATAAAATGTTTGAATTCACTTAAACAAAAACAAAAGCTATATCTGTATGATTGGGTTCAGGATAATATATTTTACAAAATATGTCCAACACAATTAACAAAACAAATAAACTATGTCGGAAAGGTTAAGTTAAGGACAAAGAAGAAGAGCAAATTATATTAAACACAATAAATACACATAGATCTGAAAGAGGTTAGTTGAAGAACAAAGAATAAGAACAAATAATATTCAACATAATATATACAACCTAAGAGAGACTTGATGAGCTTTATGTAAAAATTATTAAAGGGCTTAAAACACTATATTTAGCATATATAACCTGAAAATGCTTAAATACACCATCTTTAACCAATATCCCTTGAAAATGCATGAACACTCATCTTTAGCCATTATCACTTGAAATGTAAAAATAACCCAATTTTAACAAAATCTTTGAAAAGTTTAATCATCCATCTTTAACCAATATCCCCTGATAATGTAACAAATGTAAAGGAAACATGGATTGACAAACATATGTCCTGCAGGAAACATATATTCATCTGATCTAATGCATATATTGGTGAAAAATGAAACCTTAACAGAGGTTATTGAATAAATGGGCTCTATGTTTGGAACTTAAAAATAAAAGTGATGAATGAGAAGAAATAGTATATTAAATGTATTAAGAAAGTATGGAAAGATTAGATGTTGTAAATAGGTTAGGGATGGTTGGGATAGGTTTGGATTGGGTTAGGTACTGGGAAGCATGCTCAAAGGAAGGGAAATATCAGGGGAAAGCGCCAAGCCATTACGACTATATAGCACTTGGAAAGGGTCAGGATAAGGATATAGGATGGGACAGCGTGGGGGTGGGGGGGGGGAGGAATGATGCCCAGCGACTTGGGGCAGGGTCGGGGATTGAACGCCGACCTGCATGAAGCGAGACCGGCGCTCTACCGTCCAGCCTAAATGGTTGGGAGAAGCATGCTCAAGCAACACTTTATATAGAATATTAGAGATTGAAAGCAGAACTAACAGAGGGGAATGGTAATAAGAATTGGAAAGATTAAGACGCTATAAGTAAAATAGTTGACTGTGCATTTTTGTAATGTTATGAAATTAGTATCTGTGTAAGAGTTTCTTAAAGTGGCTAAGTGTTTGTGAGAGTTGTGCTAGTTGCTCTATTAGTGCATGTGATCTGTGTTAGTATATGAATATATGTAAGTATTTACATGTTTGACTAAGTTTATATAATTTGTGTAGTTTTGAGAGAATTTGTATATACAGGAAAACTTATGAAAGTTTGAGAAAATGAGTAAGTAAATGAAATGAGAGTATGTGCACATGTGCAAGTCTATGTTTGGTTTTGTATTTATATAAGTTTATGCTTAAGTAATGTAAGTTAGATTAGGTCGGGAAAGTTACGTTATGTTAGGTAAGATATGTAAGTTAGGTTAGGTAGGGGAGGTTCTTTTACGTTAGGTAAGTTATGTAAGTTAGGTTAAGTTAGGTAAGTTATGTCAGGTAGGATAGATTATGGAAGTTATGTTAAGGTTCATCAGGTTGGAGAGGTAAAGTAAGTTAGGTTGGGTTATCTTGAGATGATTTCGGGGCTTTAGTGTCCCCGCGGCCCGGTCCTCGACCAGGCCTCCATCCCCAGGAAGCAGCCCGTGACAGCTGACTAACACCTAGGTACCTATTTTACTGCTAGGTAACAGGTGCATAGGGTAAAATAAACTCTGTCCATTGTTTCTTGCAGGCGCCCGGGATCGAACCCGGGACCACAGGATCACAAGTCCAACGATAAGTTATGAAAGTAAGGTAGGTGAGGTTAGGTAACATGGGTTAGGATTGCGAGATTAGGTAAGTTGGGTTAAGTAGGTGATGTTAGATAAGTTTGGTTAGGTAGGTGAGGTTAGGTAAGTTGGGTTAGGTAAGTGAGGTTAGGTAGGTGAGGTTATGTAAGTTAGGTCATGGAAGTTATTGTAAGATACTTCAGGAAGGTGAGGATAGGTAAGTTATGTCAGGTAGATTAGATTAATGATGTTATGTTAGTTCCATCTGGAAGGTAAGTTATGTAAGTTAGGTTAAGGAAGTTATGTTAAGTTACATCATGCAGGTGAGGATAGGTAAGATGGGTTAGGTAGGATAAGACAGGTAGTGGAAGTTATGAAAGTTAGGTAAGTTAAGTAAGGTAGGTAAGAAAAATTACATATACCTTTGTATTAAGTTGATAGAGAGTATTCCTTAAACAAATTGTACAACATTACAAGATATGTCTTTGGAAAAAGTTTGTCTTAACAATATATATATGACAGAAAAACTGCTTAATAGAAGTTACATGATAAGAAATGATTGATATGTTACAGAGAAATGAGGCAATTTTGTGAGTGATATAATAGAGATATGTGATGAAATGTTAATCACACATCTATTCAATATCACAAATGTGTGATATTAAATGTTATTAACAAGTTTTGACTGTAAATGTCTTAGTGAAACTTACTACATAAAAGTTAGTTATTTAAATTCATTTTTAATTGAAGCATATGTTTATTAATACATATATGTACGAAATATTATGAAACGTTGTACAAGTTAACTTGCTATAATACTTAAAGTTGTTTGTGACTGCATAAAGACATGTCTTAGTAAGTTTAACAGAAATGATCGATTAAATATGTTACAGAATAATTTATTTAGAACATAAATAGTAAATGTTACATATGATTTGATAAAGTTACCCTTGATTAATGAAGGAGGTGCAATTCTTAATTAAGGTGTGTTAATGAGTGAGATTTCCTGGAAAGTTGCCTTGTTATATAAAAATGTTTTGTAGATCATCTTATGATGCATGAAGGTGTCTTAGAGAATACGTTTGATGTCACTGAGTGTATCCATGTTACATAAATACATCACCGATAGTGTCTTTTAATGTGTGAAGATGTCTCGGAGCATATAAATGAAACACAAAGATGTCTCAGAGAGTATCCTTGATGTCTTTGAAAGAATTCTTCGTGCATATAGAGGATAAGGAGAGTAACCTTTGTTACATGAAGATACCTTGGGGGAATATGCTTGATGTCTCTGAGAGTATATTTTGATGCATAAAGGTATCTTGGAGATGTTTTGGAGAATATCATTGATGAGTATCTTTGCAGAGTATCTTTTGATGTGGGAAAGATGTTTAAAAGAGTAATTTAGTTTAGAAATATTATGAAGAAAGTTATACTGGACAATTTTGTTAGTGCAGTGAATCCTTATTTAAGATGAGACATGAAAAGTGCATCATACTAATTTATTACTGCATGAAACGTAGTTTTGTTTAAGAACAGTATTAGTAAGAGATATTAAGTTGATAAAGAGAAATGCAGTGAGAATTTTACAAATATTTATATAAATGAGCAAAAGTTTTGCCGATAAAATCTGTAACTAAATAAAATAATTAGTAAATGACTAAACAATTTGTAATTAAATAAATTGGTAAGTAAATAATTTGTTGAGAAATAGTAATGTGGTTGATAGTATGTATCAAAGAACTAGTTATTGTCCAAAGATGTAATAGTACATCTGGTTTAAAGAAACAAACAGAGAACATGTTAGAATATGAAATGAAAACAGAGAACATGCAAAGACGTGAATAACGTAAAGAGAACATAAACAACGTGTACAAAGTTGTGCAGAGACCATTTAAGAACATTCTGAGAATATGGAGAGAACACATGAAGTGTACAAAGAACATGCTGTGAAAATTAGGAGAATATGGCGAGAACATACAAATGTGGAAAGAACATTTAGAGAGCATTTAAGAACATGGAGAATGCGTAACAAAAACGTATAAGAATGTGTAAAATGCGGAAGAAACAAGTAAGAACGCATAACGAGATGTACGGAGAACATGTAAGAATATGCTTGTAATATTTCTACCCCCCGAGGCCTCTGAGTAATATTATAGACTGTGGGTTGGTTGGTGTTGTCGTCGTTGATCCTTCTCTATGGACAACCCAACCCACAACTCGGCAGAGTGCTTATACTAGGAGATCACCCTTGGCGCTTCTGGCTCTTGGAGAGGGGCTCAACGTCACACGTTTAGGGGATGCGGCTCCAACACTTAGCCTCGTTGTCACGTGCACACACCCACTCGAGCCGCTGTGACTCCCCACTCTCTCCTTATGAGATATGATCTCCTCAATCCCCTATGACTTACTAGTATTACCTTCTACCCTGTCCACAGCAGTGGTTCTTGGTTCTTTCTCTCTCTCTCTCCTTCTTTACTACCTCCTGGGAAGCCTCACTAGGACAAGGGCAAACACCAGCAAATTGTGACACATTTACTGGACAAAGCACATACACGATACATACACACATATAATAATAATGAATCCTATACTCGATAATCACAATCAGGTTGCACTCCAATACCATCAGAACTCTATTATCAGCTTATCAAGTGGTATCCTATCTCCTGGTTCACCACCTGATACTATTAACCTCCTCAAGTTGGTCAAACCTACATACACTGTTGCACTATCAGCAAGGTAATATATATATAGAAAACCAGCATTTGAATGCAATAACATATATCAGTATAAATGTTCATTGATACACACAACAATGATTAATCGATCACTGTCAGTCCTCATGCACATACATCTGTAGGTAATCAAGCCTACGACTGCAACTCTAAACTTCAGTATAAAAACTCCTTGACATAAGAATGCCAACAGTCACTCACCTCTCACTGCGTCTTGCACGCTACTGACAACCAAACACTATCAACTCCCTACTAGTAATCCACCAGAACTTCCCCTTCCACCTCTGGAAGTTCACTACCCTAATATCTTTAGGTTCTGCCGGGCTTCACTACCAGGATCCTCTGCAGCTCCTCCAGGCTGCTATCATGAAGTTTCCTTGTGCAACTACGGTGCTTCACCCTTCTGTTAGGTTCTTCCACAGCTCTCTTGGCTGCTACACCACCTCTACAGAAGCACGTGACACTCCTCTTCACTGCTGCTTCTCCTCACAGCTCGAGGTCCTCTGCTCCACTACCTTGGAGTCTCATCAGCTACATCATCTGCTGGCTTCGAAGTTCTCAGCAACTTCTTCCCCAAAGACAAACCTGCAACCCATCGACGTTCCAATAAAATGTTCCCCTTTAACACATAAACAAAAATAACCACACAATATGCTTGCCTCAAACCTCTATCTGTCCTCTATATACAGTGAGAGTGGACTCCCCCGTTTTGGGCGGGTCCATACTCCACCTCGCCTGGCGGCGGTCCTCACTCGCTGGAGGGTCTTCCTCCATCCGGAGCCAGGCTCCCTCAGTCGTCCGCCAGCGCTCAGAGGGGGCGGACGTCGCTCCGTGTTCCTCCCTCTCCACTCTCCTATTTCAGGCCTTCTGCCTTATTAAAACATGTCTAACCTATAAATAAACATTGCTACTGTCGCTGGGCACACGACCAACTACAAGCGATCACTATGAACTGGCGTACATTGTGCTTACCACAGATTAACTGATCGAGGGCGCTTTCCCTCTGACGGCGTCTGGTCAGGGCGCTCCACACGGCCCACAATAATGCCTCCGGGCGGCTTAATATTCACTAATTATCGTCCACGACTTGAGACCACACGTCCCCAGCTCGATTCCACAGCTGGCACGTCTGCACACTTCTCTTCTCCTAGAGATATATCACTAGGGGTTCCCTTCTGACGGGAGCTCAACGGAGCGCGGCTTCCCCCTGCGATGTCTGGCACTCAAGTGAGGTCAAGGTCCTCCAGAAGCGAGCCTCACGCCTCTAGCAAAATGTCCACATCTCCTAGCCAGTCATTTATCTATTTCCTTACTCACTGCCCATAATCTTAAATTGTTTTACATATCCAACCAGCTATTTTACATATGCGTTATCACCTCAAATTTTGCTAGACCTTCTAGTTAGGTCAGGCTTGCTGAATAACTCTCAAGAAGGGAGACTCGTTTCTCCTGCATGCTGAGATCATAACACTCCCCTCCCCTTATTTTTGAGAGTTATTCTAGTGGCTAGGCTCGAGATAACGCATCAGCCACTACATTGTCTCGCCCTCTTATGTGCGTTATCACCAGGTCATACTCTTGGAGCGATAAAAACCATCTGGTTAATCTCTGGTTTGCATGCTTCATTTTCTTCAGGAAAACTAGGGGATTATGGTCTGTATACACCGTTACTGGGTGTCCTCCCCCACTCACATACACTTCAAAATGTTTCAATGCCATCACCAGGGCCAAAGTCTCTTTCTCGACTGTACTGTACGACCTCTGGTGCTTAACGAACTTCTTCGAGAAGAAGGACACGGGGCGGTAAATTCCATCATTCTGCTGCGTCAGTACAGCTCCGGCCCCTATATCACTGGCATCTACAAATAACGTAAATGGCGCTTCAAAATCTGGCGACACTAGTACGGGTGCCCCAGTCAACAGTCTTTTGGTCTTCTCAAACGCTTCTTGTGCTGTTCCATTCCACTCCCACTTCTTGCTCTTTGATAGCAAACTCGTCATAGGAGCGGCTATGGTGGAGAAATTTTCACAGAACTTCCGGTAATATCCAATCATACCGAGGTATCTCAACAATTCTTTCTTACTCCTGGGCACCGGGAAGTTGTCAATGGCCTCCACCTTTGTTCTTACCGGAGCAACCTCGCCTTGCCCTACTATATATCCAAGGTACTCCAGGCGGGCTCTCCCGAACTCGCTTTTTGCCAAGTTGATCGTCATGTTGGCCTTCTCCAAACGATCGAACAAATCTAAAAGTCGATCCACGTGATCCTTCCAGGAATCAGCGAACACCACAATATCATCGATGTACACTGCACATCCGGTCGCGCCTTGTAATACCTGATTCATTACTCGTTGAAAACAACTACCACTATTCTTCATTCCGAACGGCACCACTTTATATTGGTACAAGCCGTCGGGAGTCACGAACGCTGAGATCCTCTTGGCCTCCTCAGACAGGGGAATCTGGTAGTATCCCTTCAACAGGTCTATCTTCGAGACATACCGTGCACTCCCAATCCGATCTATGCAATCGTCAATGCGCGGTATCGGAAACGAGTCAGCGACCGTGAGTGCATTCACTTTCCTATAATCGGTACAGAACCGGTACGTGCCGTCACTCTTCTTCACAAGGAGGCACGGCGAACTCCAGTCACTGTCGCTAACCTCTGCCAAGTCGTTATCTAGCAGATACTTTACTTCTGCTCTCATTGCCGCTGCTTTCTCCGGGTTAACTCTGTAAGGGTGCTGCTTGATGGGCTCAGCACTCCCCACATTCACTTCGTGCACCGTTCCGCGGTGTCTTCTAGGCACGTCCGTGAATAACGACTTATTCCTCCGTAGGATCTCCACTAGCTCCTGGCGTTGGTCATCCTCCAAATGACCCAGACGCTCACCTATCTTGGCCAGGCTTTCTGTATTTGATATCTTCGCGCCATCGGCCCTCTCTAACTTACAGTTCTCCTCTTCTATTCCTTTGCCGTCTCCTCCACACAGCACCGTCGCCTGCAATGGGGTTTCCATCGGTTCTTCATCGCCTAGAGGCTTATCTCTGTCATAGTACCTCTTTATCATGTTCACGTGGCAAACCTGTGACTTCCTCGGACGATCTGGCATGTGGATTACATAATTCACATCCCCTAATGCCTTCTGGATGGTATATGGTCCACAAAATCTCGACTCGTATATACTTCCTTTTACCGGTAGCAAGACTAACACCTGATCTCCTTCTTGAAATTTCCTGCCCTTCGCCTTCCTGTCGTGGTACCTTACCATCTCTGCCTGGGATGTCCTCAAATTTTCCTTGGCCAAATCTCTGGCCCTAGAGAGTCGCTCTCTAAAAGTCTTCACATATTTTCCCACATCCACCTTAGGCCTATCCACGGTGAGCTGCTCCTTCAGCGCGCCCACTGGGCTCCTCACGGAGTGTCCGTACACCAGTTGAAATGGGGTGAATCCGAGTGATTCTACTACCGCATCCCTGATGGCGAACAACACGGATGGTAATGCCTCGTCCCAACTACTCCCTTCCTCAGCGCAGTATATCCTCAACAAGCTCTTTAGCGTTCCATGGAAACGCTCCAATGCTCCCTGCGACTGAGGGTGATACGGTGACGAGCGCACTTGCTCTACTCTCCATCCTTTCACAGTTTCCCTAAACAACTTCGACTGGAAGACACTCCCCTGGTCCGTCTGGATAACCTTGGGCATTCCTACCCACGCAATGTAGTTCTGTAGTCTATCCAGAACGGCTCTCGACGTCACTCTTCTCAGGGGGATTGCTTCAGGGAAACGGGTGGCCGTGCACATTATGGTCAGTAAGTACTCGTGGCCTTTTCTGGTCCTCGGCAACGGACCTACACAGTCTATCAAGACTCTCTCAAAAGGCTCGCCAAATGCCGGTATGGGCTTTAAGGGTGCCTTTGGTATAGCCGGAGCCGGCTTACCTGCACGTTGGCACGCCAAACATGTCCTACAATATTTCTTTACCTCCTTCCATACGTTCGGCCAGTAGAAGTGCTCCTGCACCTTATTTAAGGTCTTCTTCACCCCCAAGTGCCCTGCCATATCTACGGAGTGGGCTAGTTCTAACACGGCCGCCCTAAACTCCTTCGGCACTAACACTTGGTGCTTCTCCAACCATACCTTATCTGCGCCGGCTTTGTCCGGTCGCCATTTCCTCATTAGTACATCATCGTCCAAGTAGTAATACACGGGGGACTCCGGACATGAATTTCCCCCTTTTGCCTCCCTGATTAGATCTATAAACTCCTCTTTCTGAGCCCTAATCAGGTCCGCTCGGTTCACGCTGAACTTTTCAGGTAGGGTCATTTTCACATCCTGTCTCCTCGAATCCTCATTCTTCTGAGCTCGATCTTCGTCGAACAGCCCAGACATGTCCATGTTGACCTCCTCCCTTGGTGGAGTCGACACTGCCATATCATCTCCAATGTCTTCCTCGGCGGCTACGTCCGACTCTGTCACTACACAGGCCGGGTATACGATGACTTGACTGTCCTCTGCCTCATCTTCAAGGATGCTGGCTAGATCTGTCTTGTCCGGCGTTCCACTTGTACCGCGGTCCTTCTGGTTCACCTCCGGCACAGCTTTTACTATCAGCTCTGGCAGCACCTTGGACCCACACAAGTCGTTCCCCAGGATCACTTGGACTCCTGGAACAGGTATGTTGGGGCACACTCCCAACATCACCTCCGCCGACAAATAATCTGACTTCAACTGGACAGCACATACGGGCATGTCACTCTTAGACAACAACCCATGAACCTTTATCCTCCTACTGCCAGCTAACAGTCGATCATTTCTTATTAGGCCTCTCAGAATCAAGCTCTGATTGGCTCCAGTATCCCTGAGGATACTAACCTCCACCTCGGGTTGATCTTCTATGCCGACCCAACCTTTACTAATGAACGGCCTATACCGCTCGTTCATCAAATCTACCTTCTGTGGTTTGTCTTGTTGTACATCAACGTACTTCTTCCGGGGATCACATGTCGTCAGGGTCACGACTCTCTTGCCCTGCCGACAATCTCGCATCATGTGACCTGATCTGTTGCACTTGTAGCATCTCATTTGGGAGAAATCTCTCCTATACGCCCCCGAGTAGCTCTGACTCTGCCCACTCGTATTGGAGTTCCTCGGGCCAGATGTACTACTCATACTCTGTGGAGCTTCATTGGACTCTTGTCTCCTCTGCACACTTTTATTTTCCTGCTTACCTCCAGCAGGCGGACTCGGCAACTTTCCTTCCTGGGGCTTAAAACTAGCTGGTCTGCTTGTCTGCCCCCCAAAACTTCTTCCTCCCCAGACTCCACTGGGTCTGCTATTGCTGCGTCTCGCCTCGCTTCTCACTCTGTTCTCCCTTAAGCTCTTGTACGCTTCAGTAATCATATCCGCCCTATCTGCGGCATCTTTCACCTCCTTTATCCCTGCTTCTTGGATCTTGAACTTTGTTTCGGGATGCATCATCTCCAAGAACTTCTCCATGACCATCAGTTGCTTCAGGTCAGCATAAGATCCAACTCCAGCAGCCTCAATCCACTTCTGGAATCGTCTTTCCAGATCTCTTGCTGTCTCAGCAAATGTACATGCTCCAACTTTGATCATCTCTCTGAAGCGCTTCCTATAAGCTTCTGGGGTTAACTGAAACGAGCGCAATATGCTGCTCTTTACCGTGGCATAATCCTGGCACTCTTCCAGTGACAATTGGGTGTATGCTTCCCTGGCAGCACCGGTCAATCTTAACTGGACCAGCTGGGCCCATTCCTCCTGTGGCCACTCCTTGATGCTGGCTACTTTTTCAAAGTGCTCGAAAAAGCTCTCTGCCTCTTCGGGAACAAACAAGGGAATGTCCTTCTCCCTAACCCTAACATCTGGTGGGTGTGATACCTGGGTGGTGCTCTCTGGCAACCCATGTTCGATCCTTTGCTCAGCCAAGGTTCTATTCGCTTCTATCTGCATTTGTTTTGTTCTCTCTTTTTCTTTTTCGACCTGGGCTTTTTCTTTTTCTATTTCCAGTCTGGTTCTCTCTTTTTCTTTCTCGGCTTCATTTTTCATCTGGAGTTCTAATTTCATCTTTTCCAGCTGGAACTGTCTCTCCTCACGCTGCATCTGGAGCTCTAACTGGAATCTCTCCAAGCTCCTATTTCGGCTACTCCTGCTACTGCGGCTACTCTTACTGCTCCTACTCGATCCCTGGGATCTCACTTCATCCTGTCCATCATCCTCCTTTCCACTTTCAGCTCCTTTCTGGGCTCCTTGTTCTGCCGCTTCATTTTTGGCTCTTAATTGCCTCAGGATCTCATCCTTCATCCCAGCTACTTTAGATGCTTTCAACCTGATGCCACATTTTTCTGCTATTTGTTTCAATTGATCCCTCGTGCAACCTTCCAAGTCCTCAGGCTTGCCTGACTCCACAAATGCTTGCACCTTATCCATCTTGTCCTGTGAGTCTTCCCAAGAGAGAGAGTATACACCTGCGGTCACACAGTTTATCTATTTCAGCAAGGGTGTACAAATCCACTCTTGGACAGGGTGTGGGTGTGTCAGTTCACGCTCCCGGACAGGCCCCCAATTTATTATAGACTGTGGGTTGGTTGGTGTTGTCGTCGTTGATCCTTCTCTATGGACAACCCAACCCACAACTCGGCAGAGTGCTTATACTAGGAGATCACCCTTGGCGCTTCTGGCTCTTGGAGAGGGGCTCAACGTCACACGTTTAGGGGATGCGGCTCCAACACTTAGCCTCGTTGTCACGTGCACACACCCACTCGAGCCGCTGTGACTCCCCACTCTCTCCTTATGAGATATGATCTCCTCAATCCCCTATGACTTACTAGTATTACCTTCTACCCTGTCCACAGCAGTGGTTCTTGGTTCTTTCTCTCTCTCTCTCCTTCTTTACTACCTCCTGGGAAGCCTCACTAGGACAAGGGCAAACACCAGCAAATTGTGACACATTTACTGGACAAAGCACATACACGATACATACACACATATAATAATAATGAATCCTATACTCGATAATCACAATCAGGTTGCACTCCAATACCATCAGAACTCTATTATCAGCTTATCAAGTGGTATCCTATCTCCTGGTTCACCACCTGATACTATTAACCTCCTCAAGTTGGTCAAACCTACATACACTGTTGCACTATCAGCAAGGTAATATATATATAGAAAACCAGCATTTGAATGCAATAACATATATCAGTATAAATGTTCATTGATACACACAACAATGATTAATCGATCACTGTCAGTCCTCATGCACATACATCTGTAGGTAATCAAGCCTACGACTGCAACTCTAAACTTCAGTATAAAAACTCCTTGACATAAGAATGCCAACAGTCACTCACCTCTCACTGCGTCTTGCACGCTACTGACAACCAAACACTATCAACTCCCTACTAGTAATCCACCAGAACTTCCCCTTCCACCTCTGGAAGTTCACTACCCTAATATCTTTAGGTTCTGCCGGGCTTCACTACCAGGATCCTCTGCAGCTCCTCCAGGCTGCTATCATGAAGTTTCCTTGTGCAACTACGGTGCTTCACCCTTCTGTTAGGTTCTTCCACAGCTCTCTTGGCTGCTACACCAACTCTACAGAAGCACGTGACACTCCTCTTCACTGCTGCTTCTCCTCACAGCTCGAGGTCCTCTGCTCCACTACCTTGGAGTCTCATCAGCTACATCATCTGCTGGCTTCGAAGTTCTCAGCAACTTCTTCCCCAAAGACAAACCTGCAACCCATCGACGTTCCAATAAAATGTTCCCCTTTAACACATAAACAAAAATAACCACACAATATGCTTGCCTCAAACCTCTATCTGTCCTCTATATACAGTGAGAGTGGACTCCCCCGTTTTGGGCGGGTCCATACTCCACCTCGCCTGGCGGCGGTCCTCACTCGCTGGAGGGTCTTCCTCCATCCGGAGCCAGGCTCCCTCAGTCGTCCGCCAGCGCTCAGAGGGGGCGGACGTCGCTCCGTGTTCCTCCCTCTCCACTCTCCTATTTCAGGCCTTCTGCCTTATTAAAACATGTCTAACCTATAAATAAACATTGCTACTGTCGCTGGGCACACGACCAACTACAAGCGATCACTATGAACTGGCGTACATTGTGCTTACCACAGATTAACTGATCGAGGGCGCTTTCCCTCTGACGGCGTCTGGTCAGGGCGCTCCACACGGCCCACAATAATGCCTCCGGGCGGCTTAATATTCACTAATTATCGTCCACGACTTGAGACCACACGTCCCCAGCTCGATTCCACAGCTGGCACGTCTGCACACTTCTCTTCTCCTAGAGATATATCACTAGGGGTTCCCTTCTGACGGGAGCTCAACGGAGCGCGGCTTCCCCCTGCGATGTCTGGCACTCAAGTGAGGTCAAGGTCCTCCAGAAGCGAGCCTCACGCCTCTAGCAAAATGTCCACATCTCCTAGCCAGTCATTTATCTATTTCCTTACTCACTGCCCATAATCTTAAATTGTTTTACATATCCAACCAGCTATTTTACATATGCGTTATCACCTCAAATTTTGCTAGACCTTCTAGTTAGGTCAGGCTTGCTGAATAACTCTCAAGAAGGGAGACTCGTTTCTCCTGCATGCTGAGATCATAACAGTAAGAATGTAAAGAAGGCTTATTAAACCATTAAGTATTATTAGCATTTGTGGTAAATTTCTAAGAAATTAAGTGAAAGGAGGAGAAAATGAGGGTATGAGATGTGGGGGAGCAGAGAGCGAGTAAGGGAAGATATGGACAAGGGGGAGCAGTGGGGGAGGGGGTGAGGGCGGCAGTGAGAGCGGGGGGGGGGGGGGGTAGGAAAGAGATAATGACATTTGCCTCACGTCACATACAACAACCTTCCTTAGTCAACAACACCTGCGGGAGAGTTAACAACACCTGTGGAAGAGTCAACAACACCTGTGGTAGAGTCAACCAGATTAATCCTTTTTTTGTGTGTAGGTTTATTTACCTACACACACATATGCACGCATATGTGTGAGAGGGAGTGCTATTGAAGAAGCGGTAATGGCTCATGTAGAGTCATAACTACCATTAGCAACAGTAGCACGCCCTCATCACAACTACCAGTAGCACACCCACATCACAACTACCAGTAGCACACCCACATCACAACTACCAGTAGCACACCCACACCACAACTACCAGTAGCACACCCACATCACAACTACCAGTAGCACACCCTATCACAACTACCAGTAGCACACCCACACCACAACTACCAGTAGCACACCCACATCACAACTACCAGTAGCCCCCCCTATCACAACTACCAGTAGCCCCCCCCCTATCACAACTACCAGTAGCCCCCCCTATCACAACTACCAGTAGCACACCCACACCACAACTACCAGTAGCACACCCTATCACAACTACCAGTATCACACCCACACCACAACTACCAGTAGCACACCCTATCACAACTACCAGTATCACACCCACACCACAACTACCAGTAGCACACCCACATCACAACTACCAGTAGCCCCCCCCCTATCACAACTACCAGTAGCACACCCTCTACACAACTACCAGTAGCACACCCTATCACAACTACTAGTAGCACTCCCTCTACACAACTACCAGTAGCACACCCACATCACAACTACCAGTAGCCCCCCCTATCACAACTACCAGTAGCACACCCACATCACAACTACCAGTAGCCCCCCCCTATCACAACTACCAGTAGCACACCCTCATCACAACTACCAGTAGCACACCCACATCACAACTACCAGTAGCCCCCCCCTATCACAACTACCAGTAGCACACCCTCATCACAACTACCAGTAGCACACCCTCATCACAACTACCAGTAGCACACCCACATCACAACTACCAGTAGCCCCCCCTATTACAACTACCAGTAGCACACCCTATCACAACTACCAGTAGCACACCCTCATCACAACTACCAGTAGCACACCCACATCACAACTACCAGTAGCCCCCCCCCCCCTATCACAACTACCAGTAGCACACCCTCATCACAACTACCAGTAGCACACCCTATCACAACTACCAGTAGCCCCCCCCTATCACAACTACCAGTAGCACACCCTCTACACAACTACCAGTAGCACACCCTATCACAACTACCAGTAGCACACCCTCATCACAACTACCAGTAGCACACCCACATCACAACTACCAGTAGCCCCCCCCCCTATCACAACTACCAGTAGCACACCCTCATCACAACTACCAGTAGCACACCCTATCACAACTACCAGTAGCCCCCCCCCTATCACAACTACCAGTAGCACACCCTCTACACAACTACCAGTAGCACACCCTCATCACAACTACCAGTAGCACACCCTCATCACAACTACCAGTAGCACACCCACATCACAACTACCAGTAGCACACCCTCATCACAACTACCAGTAGCACACCCACATCACAACTACCAGTAGCCCCCCCCTCTCACAACTACCAGTAGCACACCCTCATCACAACTACCAGTAGCACGCCCTCATCACAACTACCAGTAGCACACCCACATCACAACTACCAGTAGCACACCCTCATCACAACTACCAGTAGCACACCCTCATCACAACTACCAGTAGCACGCCCTCATCACAACTACCAGTAGCACACCCTCATCACAACTACCAGTAGCACGCCCTCATCACAACTACCAGTAGCACACCCTCATCACAACTACCAGTAGCACACCCTCATCACAACTACCAGTAGCCCCCCCCCTATCACAACTACCAGTAGCACACCCTCATCACAACTACCAGTAGCCCCCCCCCTATCACAACTACCAGTAGCACACCCTCTACACAACTACCAGTAGCACACCCTCATCACAACTACCAGTAGCCCCCCCCCCTATCACAACTACCAGTAGCACACCCTCATCACAACTACCAGTAGCCCCCCCCCCTATCACAACTACCAGTAGCACACCCTCTACACAACTACCAGTAGCACACCCTCATCACAACTACCAGTAGCACACCCTCATCACAACTACCAGTAGCACACCCTCATCACAACTACCAGTAGCACGCCCTCATCACAACTACCAGTAGCACACCCTCATCACAACTACCAGTAGCACACCCTCATCACAACTACCAGTAGCCCCCCCCCTATCACAACTACCAGTAGCACACCCTCATCACAACTACATATAGGACTACGCGCACTCCCCCATAATAATTACAAGCAGAACTCCCCCATAACAACTACAAGTTGCAATAGTAGGACTCCACCATCACAACTACCAGTAGCAACAATAGCATTTCGCAATCACAATACTAATAGCAATAGTGACACTCCCATATCACAACTACTAGTAGGAGTAGTACCACCCACAATCACAACAACCAGCAGTAACGGTATCACAGAACCACAAGTATTACTTGTAGAACCATAATTACCAGTAGCAATAGTAGCACTCCCTCATCACAACTACCAGTAGCAATAGTAGCACTCCCTCATCACAACTATCAGTAGCAATAGTAGCACTCCCTCATCACAACTACCAGTAGCAATAGTAGCACTCCCCCCATAACAACTACAAGTAGCACTCCCCTCATCACAACTACCGGTAGCAATAGTAGCACTTCCCCCATAACAACTACAAGTAGCACTCCCCAATCATAACTACCAGTAGCAATAGCAGCACCCCCCATCACAACTACCAGTCACCATAATAGCACCACCCTCTACCAGGACAACAGTTATAATAACACTCCTCCATCACAACCACCAGTAACAATAAATGCCCTCCTCTACAATTATATTCATAAAAAAACAAAAAGCACGTTATCTAATAACTAAACAGTAATATATACAAAGTGCTTAATTACACTGTATATATTAAACCTTAAACATCTCTTGAAATTTCTTTTCTTTCCTAATTACCTTTAGGTTGAAGTTTTAAATACCATCTGAAAATGATAATACTGAGTCAGTTCAGCAGGAAATATAATATAAATATAGAGAAGCAGTAGTCTCTCTAGACTTTCCCCAGAAGCTTACCAGGAGAAGCAGGAGAGAGAACCACACCCGGTAAGTGTGAGTGAACTCTTCAAGCGTGGCCGGCCTCGCCCGCTCCATCCACCGCTCACTACGGGAAGATCTCTACTGACACCTGTTTCCTGCCCCCACTCCCGTGATACCTCCCCCTTCCCTGTGGTTACTGTCCACCCTCCCGTGATACCTCCCCCTTCCCTGTGGTTACTGTCCACCCTCCCGTGATACCTCCCCCTTCCCTGTGGTTACTGTCCACCATCCCGTGATACCTCCCCCTTCCCTGTGGTTACTGTCCACCCTCCCGTGATACCTCCCCCATCCCTGTGGTTACTGTCCACCCTCCCGTAATACTTTCCCTGTGGTTACTGTCCACCCTCCCGTGATACCTCCCCCATCCCTGTGGTTACTGTCCACCCTCCCGTAATACTTTCCCTGTGGTTACTGTCCACCCTCCCGTGATACCTTTCCCTTCCCTGTGGTTACTGTCCACCCTCCCGTGATACCTCCCCCTTCCCTGTGGTTACTGTCCACCCTCCCGTGATACCTTCCCTGTGGTTACTGTCCACCCTCCCGTGATACCTCCCCCTTCCCTGTGGTTACTGTCCACCCTCCCGTGATACCTTCCCCTTCCCCGTGGTTACTGTCCACCCTTCCGTGATACCTTCCCTGTGGTTACTGTCCACCCTCCCGTGAAACCTTCCCCTTCCCTGTGGTTACTGTCCACCCTCCCGTGATACCTTCCCTGTGGTTACTGTCCACCCTCCCGTGATACCTCTCCCTTCCCTGTGGTTACTGTCCACCCTCCCGTGATACCTTCCCCTTCCCCGTGGTTACTGTCCACCCTTCCGTGATACCTTCCCTGTGGTTACTGTCCACCCTCCCGTGAAACCTTCCCCTTCCCTGTGGTTACTGTCCACCCTCCCATGAAACCTTCCCTCTCCCTGTGGTTACTGTCCACCCTCCCGTGGAACCTTCCCTGTGGTTACTGTCCACCCTCCCGTGGAACATTTAATACCCACCACAGCCCGGTTGGTCCGGCACTCCTTGAAGGAAACAATCTAGTTTCCTCTTTAAAATGTCCACGGTTGTTCCTGTAATATTTCTGATGCTCGCTGGTAGAACGTTGAACAACCGTGGACCTCTGATGTTCATACAGTGTTCTATGATTGTGCCCATGGCACCTCTGCTCTTCACTGGTTCTATTCTGCAATTTCTTCCCTGTCGTTCACTCCAGTACGTTGTTATTTTACTGTGGAGATTTGGGACTTGTCCCTCCAGTATTTTCCGTGTGTATGTTATTTGGTATCTCTCTCGTTTCCTTTCTAGTGAGTACATTTGGAGAGCTTTGAGACGATCCCAATAATTTAGGTGCTTTATCTCGTCTATGCGTGCCGTATATGTTCTCTGTATTCCCTCAATTTCAGCAATCTCTCCTGCTCTGATGGGAGAAGTGAGTACTGAGCAGTACTCAAGACGGGACAACACAAGGGATTTGAAGAGTACAACCATTGTAATGGGATCTCTGGACTCCCGTGATACATTCCCTGTGATTACTGTCCACCCTCCCGTGATACCTTCCCCGTGGTTACTGTCCACCCTCTCGTGATATCTTCCCCTTCCCTGTGGTTACTGTCCACCCTCCCATGATACTTCCCCATCTCTGTGGTAACTGTCCACCCTCCCGTGATACCTTTCCCTTCCCTGTGGTTACTGTCCACCCTCCCATATGATACCTCCACCTTCCCTGTGGTTACTGTCCACCCTCCCATGATACTTCCCCATCTCTGTGGTAGCTGTCCACCCTCCCGAGATACCATCCCCTTCCCTGTGGTTACTGTCCACCCTCCCGTGATACCTTCCCCTTCCCTGTGGTTACTTTCCACCCTCCCGTGATACCTTCCCTGTGGTTACTGTCCACCCTCCCGTGATACCTTCCCTGTGGTTACTGTCCACCCTCCCGTGATACCTTCCCTGTGGTTACTGTCCACCCTCCCGTGATACCTTCCCTGTGGTTACTGTCCACCCTCCCGTGATACCTTCCCTGTGGTAACTGTCCACCCTCCCGTGATACCTTTCCCTTCCCTGTGGTTACTGTCCACCCTCCCAAATGATACCTCCACCTTCCCTGTGGTTACTGTCCACCCTCCCATGATACTTCCCCATCTCTGTGGTAGCTGTCCACCCTCCCGAGATACCATCCCCTTCCCTGTGGTTACTGTCCACCCTCCCGTGATACCTTCCCCTTCCCTGTGGTTACTTTCCACCCTCCCGTGATACCTTCCCTGTGGTTACTGTCCACCCTCCCGTGATACCTTCCCTGTGGTTACTGTCCACCCTCCCGTGATACCTTCCCTGTGGTTACTGTCCACCCTCCCGTGATACCTTCCCTGTGGTTACTGTCCACCCTCCCGTGATACCTTCCCTGTGGTTACTGTCCACCCTCCCGTGATACCTTCCCTGTGGTTACTGTCCACCCTCCCGTTATTCCTTCCCTGTGGTTACTGTCCACCCTCCCGTGATACCTTCCCTGTGGTTACTGTCCACCCTCCCGTGATACCTTCCCTGTGGTTACTGTCCACCCTCCCGTGATACCTTCCCTGTGGTTACTGTCCACCCTCCCGTGATACCTTCCCTGTGGTTACTGTCCACCCTCCCGTGATACCTTCCCTGTGGTTACTGTCCACCCTCCCGTGATACCTTCCCCGTGATTACTGTCCACCCTCCCGTGATACCTTTTCTTTCCCTGTGGTTACTGTCCACCCTCCCGTTATTCCTTCCCTGTGGTTACTGTCCACCCTCCCGTGATACCTTCCCTGTGCTTACTGTCCACCCTCCCGTGATACCTTCCCCGTGGTTACTGTCCACCCTCCCATGATACCTTTCCTTTCCCTGTGGATACTGTCCACTCTCCCATGATACCTTTCCTTTCCCTGTGGTTACTGTCCACCCTCCCGAGATACCTTCCCTGTGTTTACTGTCCGCCCTCCCGTGATACCTTCCCTGTGTTTACTGTCCGCCCTCCCGTGATACCTTCCCTGTGTTTACTGTCCACCCTCCCGTGATACCTTCCCTGTGGTTACTGTCCACCCTCCCGTGATACCTCTCCCTTCCCTGTGGTTACTGTCCACCCTCCCGTGATACCTCTCCCTTCCCTGTGGTTACTGTCCACCCTCCCGTGATACCTCTCCCTTCCCTGTGGTTACTGTCCACCCTCCCGTGATACCTCTCCCTTCCCTGTGTCTAGTGTCCACCCTCCCGTGATACCTCTCCCTTCCCTGTGGTTACTGTCCACCCTCCCGTGATACCTCTCCCTTCCCTGTGGTTACTGTCCACCCTCCCGAGACACCTTCCCTGTGGTTACTGTCCACCCTCCCGTGATACCTTCCCTGCGTTTAGTGTCCACCCTCGGGCGATACCTCCACACATTAACAGGTTTAGAAGATTTTTTTTTCTTGGTATGCGCCTGTGGGTGACAAATGCTAATTAGCTGTGAGCAACACAAAGGTTAAAGGGGCCCGATGACGTAGAGTATTTTTCAAAATACGAATAATAGTGATAATTTTTAAACATATTTCCGGTTATTTGCCATCAGCGTCGTGGAATTTTTATCGCAGAATGTTAAGAAATTATATTTTTATTCTTATTTTTTTTTCAATAAATGCGTGCGAGACTGGGGGCAACTGGTACTGATAATAACGATAACACCATCTATTTCCTGGTAATCAAAGATGGAGATATGCAAGCACCTGTCCGACACACCCAGGACACAGGTAGTAGTAAGGAGGGTCTACATTGTGGATATTCAGCTGGTGCCACCTGGAGGGCCAGATTTCACACAATAATAATGAGTTGGTATGTTGTTATGCCCTATTTTATTATATATCATACAAATACATTGCCCCAATGGCAGTATTTCTTATGCCCCGTTGTAAGAAAAGATGACAATCACTTCTGGTTTTTCCTTGTTAAATGGATTTGCGTGTACTGTAACTTCCACATCCTGAAGAATGCATATCCGTCACTAAGCATGTGAAGTTGGAATGAAATTTGTCAACATTCTATTTAGCCACAGGTTGCAGAAGTTGTGACTTTTTTTTTTTTGGGGGGGGGGGGGGGGGAACGAGCTATATACTCTGTGGCTCGATCATAGAAACTCAGTAAATTCGATACACAGGATCTTCCAGATCGAAAACCATACTGTCTGTCTGATATTATATCTTTTTCTCCAGGTGTTCTACCCATTTAATTTTAATTATTTTTTCCAATATTTTGTCGACAATTGTCAATGATACAGGTCTTTAATTAAGGAGGTCTTCCCTGCTGCCACTTTTGTAGATTGGAACTAAGGTAAGGTAATTATCAAAAGAAGGCACCAAACCGGGAAGGCTATGTAGCACCAGATTGGAACTATGTTAGCCATTTTCCACACATCAGCTACAACTCATGTAAATAGGGATGCCTGAAAAATCAATTGAAGTGGAATGCTGCACTCAAGTGCACATTCTCTCAGAAGCCATTGTAAAACTCCATCTGGACCAACTGCTTTGTTCTTATTTAGCCCTTGAGCATTCTTTCCACTTCGTCTCTAGACACCTCTATGTGCTCTATGTTGTTCTCTGGAATTCTTATTGTGTCTGGTTCCCTGAAGATTTCATTTTGTACGAACACACTTTGGAACTTTTCATTTAATGTTTCATACATTTCCTTTTCGTTTTCCATGAATCTATTTCTCATTTTCAACCTCTGAATATTATCCTTTACCTTCAATTTGTTTATGAATCTATAGAATAAACCTGGTTCTGTTTTACATTTGTCTGCAATCCCGTTTTCAAAATTTCTTTCTGCCTCTCTCCTCACTGCCGTGTAGTTGTTTCTCGCATCTTTGTATCGCTGGTATGTTTGGGGGTTTGGCCTCTTCCTGTATTGATTCCATTTTTGTGCCTTTTGGTCTCTGGCCCTCTCGCAATTTCTATTGAACCAATCCTGTTTCCAAGTTCTGCATCTCTGTTTTGGTATAAAATTGTTTGTGCCTTTTTCATATATTTCACAAAACTTGACATACATCTCATTCACTTCCTTGCCTAGCAACAAGTCTATCCAATTATACTCACTAAAAAATTTTCAGTGGTCGCTATAATGTCCTCCCCTGAAGTCAAGTTTTTCAACTGTTTCAACCTCCTTATTTTCTTCCAGATTATAATGCATTGCATACTTTATTCCCAAAAAGACAAGGTTACTTTTACCCAAATGAGGCAGGTATTGAATGTCAAATATTTCTTCCTCCTTTCTGGTAAATGTCAAATCTAGCATGGAGGGAACGTCCCCTTCCCTCATCCTCGTAGCTTGTTTAACATGTTGATACAAGAATGTTTCCAAGATGAGGTGTACAAATTTACAGGTCCAAAAATCCTCTGTTCTAGCTTCATATGTTTCCCAGTCTATGGATTTCAAATTGAAATCCCCGACTATCAACAGTCGTGATCTATCTTCATCCGTTCTCGCTATAATCTCTCTCCTTATTGTTATAAGACCCTCTCGTTTACTATCTAGCTCCTTCTTTGTCCATGTGTTGCTTGGCGGTGGACTATATACATTTATGATCGTTAGTTCATCATCCTCATGGCAGATCTCCAGTGCTATTACGTCAACTTCTCGTGGATTGGCAATCATTATTTCGTTCACCTTTAGGTATTTTTTCACCAGCAAAGCAACGCCATCGCCTTTCCTAATTTTTCTGTCCCGTCTCCAAATTGAGTAGCCCCTTGGGAATATGACAACATTTAAAATAACACCTTCAAGTTTTTTCTCCGTGAGTGTAACAATGTCTGGTGTCTGCAGCTGTATTACATCACTTAACTCCAGTACCTTCGATCTTGGAGAGCCTGTCGGCCGAGCGGACAGCACGCTGGACTTGTGATCATGTGGTGTTGGGTTCGATCCCAGGCGCCGGCGAGAAACAATGGGCAGAGTTTCTTTCACCATATGCCCCTGTTACCTAGCAGTAAAATAGGTACCTGGGTGTTAGTCAGCTGTCACGGGCTGCTTCCTGGTAGTGGAGGCCTAGTCGAGGACCGGGCCGCGGGGACACTTAAGCCTCGAAATCATCTCAAGATAACCTCAAGATAACCTTCCCTGTGGTTACTGTCCACCCTCCCGTTATACCTTCCCTGTGGTTACTGTCCACCCTCCCGTGATACCTCCCCCTTCAATGTGGTTACTGTCCACACTCCCGTGATACCTTCCCCTTCCCTGTGGTTACTGTCCACCCTCCCGTGATACCTCCCCCTTCCCTGTGGTTACTGTCCACCCTCCCGTGATACCTCCCCCTTCCCTGTGGTTACTGTCCTCACTCCCGTGATACCTTCCCTGTGGTTACTGTCCACCCTCCCGTGATACCTTCCCCTTCCCTGTGGTTACTGTCCACCCTCCCGTGATACCTTCCCCTTCCCTGTGGTTACTGTCCACCCTCCCGTGATACCTTCGCCTTCCCTGTGGTTACTGTCCACCCTCCCGTGATACCTTCCCCTTCCCTGTGGTTACTGTGCACCCTCCCGTGATACCTTCCCTGTGGTTACTGTCCACCCTCCCGTGATACCTTCCCTGTGGTTACTGTCCACCCTCCCGTTATACCTTCCCTGTGGTTACTGTCCACCCTCCCGTGATACCTTCCCCTTCCCTGTGGTTACTGTCCACCCTCCCGTGATACCTTCCCTGTGGTTACTGTCCACCCTCCCGTGATACCTCCCCCTTCCCTGTGGTTACTGTCCACCCTCCCGTGATACCTTCCCCTTCCCTGTGGTTACTGTCCACCCTCCCGTGATACCTCCCCCTTCCCTGTGGTTACTGTCCACCCTCCCGTGATACCTCCCCCTTCCCTGTGGTTACTGTCCACCCTCCCGTGATACCTTCCCCTTCCCTGTGGTTACTGTCCACCCTCCCGTGATACCTTCCCAGTGGTTACTGTCCACCCTCCCGTGATACCTCCCCCTTCCCTCTGCTTACTGTCCACCCTCCCTTGATACCTTCCCTGTGGTTACTGTCCACCCTCCCATGATACCTTCCCTGTGGGTACTGTCCACCCTCCCGTGATACCTTCCCTGTGCTTACTGTCCACCTTCCCTGGTTGTCACCTGGTTGATACCTGGTTGATGGGGTTCTGGGAGTTCTTCTACTCCCCAAGCCCGGCCTGGGGCCAGACTTGACTTGTGAGAGTTTGGTCCACCAGGCTGTTGCTTGGAGCGGCCCGCAGGCCGCTCCAATGGTAACAGCCCTTCCGTCATACCTTCCCCTTCCCTGCGGATACTGTCCACCCTTCTGTGATACCTTCCCCTTTCCTGTGGTTACTGTCCACCCACCCTTGAAACCTTCCCCTTCCCTGTGGTTACTGTCCACCCTCCCGTGATACCTCCCCCTTCCCTGTGGTTACTGTCCACCCTCCCGTGATACCTCTCCCTTCCCTGTGGTTACTGTCCACCCTCCCGTGGAACCTTCCCTGTGGTTACTGTCCACCCTCCCGTGAAACCTTCCCCTTCCCTGTGGTTACTGTCCACCCTCCCGTGATACCTCCCCCCTCCCTGTGGTTACTGTCCACCCTCCCGTGGAACCTTCCCTGTGGTTACTGTCCACCCTCCCGTGGAACCTTTAATACCCACCACAGCCCGGTTGGTCCGGCACTCCTTGAAGGAAACAATCTAGTTTCCTCTTGAAAATGTCCACGGTTGTTCCTGTAATATTTCTGATGCTCGTTGGTAGGACGTTGAACAACCGTGGACCTCTGATGTTCATACAGTGTTCTCTGATTGTGCCCATGGCACCTCTGCTCTTCCCTGGTTCTATTCTGCAATTTCTTCCATGTCATTAACTCCAGTACGTTGTTATTTTACTGTGGAGATTTGGGACTTGTCCCTCCAGTATTTTCCACGTGTATATTATTTGGTATCTCTCTCGTTTCCTTTCTAGTGAGTACATTTGGAGAGCTTTGAGACGAACCCAATAATTTAGGTGCTTTATCGCGTCTATGCGTGCCGTATATGTTCTCTGTATTCCATCAATTTCAACAATCTCTCCTGCTCTGATGGGGGAAGTGAGTACTGAGCAGTACTCAAGACGGGACAACACAAGGGATTTGAAGAGTACAACCATTGTGATGGGATCTCTGGACTCCCGTGATACCTTCCCTGTGATTACTGTCCACCCTCCCATGATACCTTCCACTTCACTGTGGTTACTGTCAACCGTCCCATGATATGTCCCCCTTCCCTGTGGTTACTGTCCACCCTCCAGTGATACCTTCCCTGTGGTTACTGTCCACCCTCCAGTGATACCTTCCCTGTGTTTATTGTTCACCCTCCCATGATACCTTCCCTGTCGTTACTGTCCACCCTCCCGTGATACCTTCCCTGTGGCTACTGTCCACCCTCCCGTGATACCTTCCCTGTGGTTACTGTCCACCCTCCCGTTACACCATCCCCTTCCCTGTGGTTACTGTCCACCCTACCGTGATACCTTCCCTGTGGTTACTGTCCACCTTCCCGTGATACCTTCCCTGTGGTTACTGTCCACCCTCCCGTGATACCTTCCCTGTGGTTACTGTCCACCCTCCCGTGATACCTCCCCCTTCCCTGTGGTTACTGTCCACCCTCCCGTGATACCTTCCCCTTCCCTGTGGTTACTGTCCACCCTCCCGTGATACCTTACCTGTGGTTACTGTCCACCCTCCCGTGATACCTTCCCTGTGGTTACTGTCCACCCTCCCGTTATACCTTCCCCTTCCCTGTGGTTACTGTCCACCCTCCCGTTATACCTTCCACTTCACTGTGGTGACTGTCAACCGTCCCATGATATGTCCCCCTTCCCTGTGGTTACTGTCCACCCTCCAGTGATACCTTCCCTGTGTTTATTGTTCACCCTCCCATGATACCTTCCCTGTCGTTACTGTCCACCCTCCCGTGATACCTTCCCTGTGGTTACTGTCCACCCTCCCGTGATACCTTCCCTGTGGTTACTGTCCACCCTCCCGTTACACCATCCCTTTCCCTGTGGTTACTGTCCACCCTACCGTGATACCTTCCCTGTGGTTACTGTCCACCCTCCCGTGATACCTTCCCTGTGGTTACTGTCCACCCTCCCGTGATACCTTCCCTGTGGTTACTGTCCACCCTCCCGTGATACCTCCCCCTTCCCTGTGGTTACTGTCCACCCTCCCGTGATACCTTCCCTGTGGTTACTGTCCAAGCTCCCGTTATACCTTCCCTGTGGTTACTGTCCACCCTCCCGTGATACCTTCCCCTTCCCTGTGGTTACTGTCCACCCTCCCGTGATACCTCCCCCTTCCCTGTGGTTACTGTCCACCCTCCCGTGATTCCTTCCCTGTGGTTACTGTCCACCCTCCCGTTATACCTTCCCTGTGGTTACTGTCCACCCTCCCGTTATACCTTCCCCTTCCCTGTGGTTACTGTCCACCCTCCCGTTATACCTCCCCCTTCCCTGTGGTTACTGTCCACCCTCCAGTGATACCTTCCCTGTGGTTACTGTCCACCCTCCAGTGATACCTTCCCTGTGTTTATTGTTCACCCTCCCATGATACCTTCCCTGTCGTTACTGTCCACCCTCCCGTGATACCTTCCCTGTGGCTACTGTCCACCCTCCCGTGATACCTTCCCTGTGGTTACTGTCCACCCTCCCGTTACACCATCCCCTTCCCTGTGGTTACTGTCCACCCTACCGTGATACCTTCCCTGTGGTTACTGTCCACCTTCCCGTGATACCTTCCCTGTGGTTACTGTCCACCCTCCCGTGATACCTTCCCTGTGGTTACTGTCCACCCTCCCGTGATACCTCCCCCTTCCCTGTGGTTACTGTCCACCCTCCCGTGATACCTTCCCCTTCCCTGTGGTTACTGTCCACCCTCCCGTGATACCTTACCTGTGGTTACTGTCCACCCTCCCGTGATACCTTCCCTGTGGTTACTGTCCACCCTCCCGTTATACCTTCCCCTTCCCTGTGGTTACTGTCCACCCTCCCGTTATACCTTCCACTTCACTGTGGTTACTGTCAACCGTCCCATGATATGTCCCCCTTCCCTGTGGTTACTGTCCACCCTCCAGTGATACCTTCCCTGTGTTTATTGTTCACCCTCCCATGATACCTTCCCTGTCGTTACTGTCCACCCTCCCGTGATACCTTCCCTGTGGTTACTGTCCACCCTCCCGTGATACCTTCCCTGTGGTTACTGTCCACCCTCCCGTTACACCATCCCTTTCCCTGTGGTTACTGTCCACCCTACCGTGATACCTTCCCTGTGGTTACTGTCCACCCTCCCGTGATACCTTCCCTGTGGTTACTGTCCACCCTCCCGTGATACCTTCCCTGTGGTTACTGTCCACCCTCCCGTGATACCTCCCCCTTCCCTGTGGTTACTGTCCACCCTCCCGTGATACCTTCCCTGTGGTTACTGTCCACCCTCCCGTTATACCTTCCCTGTGGTTACTGTCCACCCTCCCGTGATACCTTCCCCTTCCCTGTGGTTACTGTCCACCCTCCCGTGATACCTCCCCCTTCCCTGTGGTTACTGTCCACCCTCCCGTGATTCCTTCCCTGTGGTTACTGTCCACCCTCCCGTTATACCTTCCCTGTGGTTACTGTCCACCCTCCCGTTATACCTTCCCCTTCCCTGTGGTTACTGTCCACCCTCCCGTTATACCTCCCCCTTCCCTGTGGTTACTCTCCACCCTCCCGTTATACCTCCCCCTTCCCTGTGGTTACTGTCCACCCTCCCGTGATACCTCCCCCTTCCCTGTCGTTACTGTCCACCCTCCCGTGAAACCTTCCCTCTGGTTACTGTCCACCCTCCCGTGATACCTTCCCTGTGGTTACTGTCCACCCTCCCGTGATACCTTCCCTGTGGTTACTGTCCACCCTCCTGTGATACCTTCCCTGTGGATACTGTCCACCCTCCCGTGATACCTTCCCTGTGGATACTGTCCACCCTCCCGTGATACCTTCCCTGTTATTACTGTCCACCTTCCCGTGATACCTCCCCCTTCCCTTTGGTTACTGTCCACCCTCCCGTGATACCTCCCCCTTCCCTGTGGATACTGTCCACCCTCCCGTGATACCTTACCTGTGGTTACTGTCCACCCTCCCGTGATACCTTCCCTGTGGTTACTGTCCACCCTCCCGTGATACCTTCCCCTTCCCTGTGGTTACTGTCCACCCTCCCGTGATACCTTCCCTGTGGATACTGTCCACCCTCCCGTGATACCTTCCCTGTGGTTACTGTCCACCCTCACGTGATACCTTCCCCTTCCCTGTGGTTACTGTCCACCCCCCCCCGTGATACCTTCCCTTTCACCGTGGTGAAGGGGAAGGTATCTGTCCACCCTTCCGTGATACCTTCCCCTGCCTTGTGGTTACTGTCCACCATCCCGTGATACCTCCTCCTTCCCTGAGGTTACTGTCCACCCTCCCGTGATACCTTCCCCTTCCATGTGGTTACTGTCCACCCTCCCGTGATACCTCCACCTTCCTACACACATTAACAGGTTTAGAAGATTTTTTTTTTCTTGGTATGCGCCTGTGGGTGACAAATGCTAATTAGCTGTGAGCAACACAAAGGTTAAAGAGCCCGATGACGTAGAGTATTTTTCAAAATACGAACAATAGTGATAATTTTTAAACATATCTCCGGTTATTTGCCATCAGCGTCGTGGAATTTTTATCGCAGAATGTTAAGAAATTATATTTTTATTCTTATTTTTTTTCAATAAATGCGTGCGAGACTGGGGGCAACTGGTACTGATAATAACGATAACACCATCTATTTCCTGGTAATCAGAGATAGAGATATGCAAGCACCTGTCCGACACACCCAGGACACAGGTAGTAGTAAGGAGGGTCTACATTGTGGATATTCAGCTGGTGCCACCTGGAGGGCCAGATTTCACACAATAATAATGAGTTGGTATGTTGTTATGCCCTATTTTATTATATATCATACAAATACATTGCCCCAATGGCAGTATTTCTTATGTCCCGTTGTAAGAAAAGATGACAATCACTTCTGGTTTTTCTTTGTTAAATGGATTTGCGTGTACTGTAACTTCCACATCCTGAAGAATGCATATCCGTCACTAAGCATGTGAAGTTGGAATGAAATTTGTCAACATTCTATTTAGCCACAGGTTGCAGAAGTTGTGACTTTTTTTTTTTGGGGGGGGGGGGGGAACGAGCTATATACTCTGTGGCTCGATCATAGAAACTCAGTAAATTCGATACACAGGATCTTCCAGATCGAAAACCATACTGTCTGTCTGATATTATATCTTTTTCTCCAGGTGTTCTACCCATTTAATTTTAATTATTTTTTCCAATATTTTGTCGACAATTGTCAATGATACAGGTCTTTAATTAAGGAGGTCTTCCCTGCTGCCACTTTTGTAGATTAGAACTAAGGTAAGGTAATTATCAAAAGAAGGCACCAAACCGGGAAGGCTATGTAGCACCAGATTGGAACTATGTTAGCCATTTTCCACACATCAGCTACAACTCATGTAAATAGGGATGCCTGAAAAATCAATTGAAGTGGAATGCTGCACTCAAGTGCACATTCTCTCAGAAGCCATTGTAAAACTCCATCTGGACCAACTGCTTTGTTCTTATTTAGCCCTTGAGCATTCTTTCCACTTCGTCTCTAGACACCTCTATGTGCTCTATGTTGTTCTCTGGAATTCTTATTGTGTCTGGTTCCCTGAAGATTTCATTTTGTACGAACACACTTTGGAACTTTTCATTTAATGTTTCATACATTTCCTTTTCGTTTTCCATGAATCTATTTCTCATTTTCAACCTCTGAATATTATCCTTTACCTGCAATTTGTTTATGAATCTATAGAATAAACCTGGTTCTGTTTTACATTTGTCTGCAATCCCTTTTTCAAAATTTCTTTCTGCCTCTCTCCTCACTGCCGTGTAGTTGTTTCTCGCATCTTTGTATCGCTGGTATGTTTGGGGGTTTGGCCTCTTCCTGTATTGATTCCATTTTTGTGCCTTTTGGTCTCTGGCCCTCTCGCAATTTCTATTGAACCAATCCTGTTTCCAAGTTCTGCATCTCTGTTTTGGAATAAAATTGTTTGTGCCTTTTTCATATATTTCACAAAACTTGACATACATCTCATTCACTTCCTTGCCTAGCAACAAGTCTATCCAATTATACTCACTAAAAAATTTTCAGTGGTCGCTATAATGTCCTCCCCTGAAGTCAAGTTTTTCAACTGTTTCAACCTCCTTATTTTCTTCCAGATTATAATGCATTGCATACTTTATTCCCAAAAAGACAAGGTTACTTTTACCCAAATGAGGCAGGTATTGAATGTCAAATATTTCTTCCTCCTTTCTGGTAAATGTCAAATCTAGCATGGAGGGAACGTCCCCTTCCCTCATCCTCGTAGCTTGTTTAACATGTTGATACAAGAATGTTTCCAAGATGAGGTGTACAAATTTACAGGTCCAAAAATCCTCTGTTCTAGCTTCATATGTTTCCCAGTCTATGGATTTCAAATTGAAATCCCCGACTATCAACAGTCGTGATCTATCTTCATCCGTTCTCGCTATAATCTCTCTCCTTATTGTTATAAGACCCTCTCGTTTACTATCTAGCTCCTTCTTTGTCCATGTGTTGCTTGGCGGTGGACTATATACATTTATGATCGTTAGTTTATCATCCTCATGGCAGATCTCCAGTGCTATTACGTCAACTTCTCGTGGATTGGCAATCATTATTTCGTTCACCTTTAGGTATTTTTTCACCAGCAAAGCAACGCCATCGCCTTTCCTAATTTTTCTGTCCCGTCTCCAAATTGAGTAGCCCCTTGGGAATATGACAACATTTAAAATAACACCTTCAAGTTTTTTCTCCGTGAGTGTAACAATGTCTGGTGTCTGCAGCTGTATTACATCACTTAACTCCAGTACCTTCGATCTTGGAGAGCCTGTCGGCCGAGCGGACAGCACGCTGGACTTGTGATCATGTGGTGTTGGGTTCGATCCCAGGCGCCGGCGAGAAACAATGGACAGAGTTTCTTTCACCATATGCCCCTGTTACCTAGCAGTAAAATAGGTACCTGGGTGTTAGTCAGCTGTCACGGGCTGCTTCCTGGTAGTGGAGGCCTAGTCGAGGACCGGGCCGCGGGGACACTTAAGCCTCGAAATCATCTCAAGATAACCTCAAGATAACCTTCCCTGTGGTTACTGTCCACCCTCCCGTTATACCTTCCCTGTGGTTACTGTCCACCCTCCCGTGATACCTTCCCCTTCCCTGTGGTTACTGTCCACCCTCCCGTGATACCTTCCCCTTCCCTGTGGTTACTGTCCACCCTCCCGTGATACCTTCCCTGTGGTTACTGTCCACCCTCCCGTGATACCTCCCCCTTCCCTGTGGTTACTGTCCACCCTCCCGTGATACCTTCCCCTTCCCTGTGGTTACTGTCCACCCTCCCGTGATACCTTCCATGTGGTTACTGTCCACCCTCCCGTGATACCTCCCCCTTCCCTGTGGTTACTGTCCACACTCCCGTGATACCTTCCCCTTCCCTGTGGTTACTGTCCACCCTCCCGTGATACCTTCCCTGTGGTTACTGTCCACCCTCCCGTGATACCTCCCCCTTCCCTGTGGTTACTGTCCACCCTCCCTTGATACCTTCCCTGTGGTTACTGTCCTCCCTCCCATGATACTTTCCCTGTGGTTACTGTCCACCCTCCCGTGATACCTTCCCTGTGATTACTGTCCACCCTCCCATGATACCTTCCCTGTGGGTACTGTCCACCCTCCCGTGATACCTTCCCTGTGCTTACTGTCCACCCTCATTGGTTGTCACCTGGTTGATACCTGGTTGATGGGGTTCTGGGAGTTCTTCTACTCCCCAAGCCCGGCCTGGGGCCAGACTTGACTTGTGAGAGTTTGGTCCACCAGGCTGTTGCTTGGAGCGGCCCGCAGGCCGCTCCAATGGTAACAGCCCTTCCGTCATACCTTCCCCTTCCCTGCGGATACTGTCCACCCTTCTGTGATACCTTCCCCTTTCCTGTGGTTACTGTCCACCCACCCTTGAAACCTTCCCCTTCCCTGTGGTTACTGTCCACCCCTCCCGTGATACCTCCCCCTTCCCTGTGGTTACTGTCCACTCTCCCGTGATACCTCCCCCTTCCCTGTGGTTACTGTCCACCCTCCCGTGATACCTCCCCCTTCCCTGTGGTTACTGTCCACCCTCCCGTGAAACCTTCCCCTTCCCTGTGGTTACTGTCCACCCTCCCGTGATACCTCCCCCCTCCCTGTGGTTACTGTCCACCCTCCCGTGGAACCTTCCCTGTGGTTACTGTCTACCCTCCCGTGGAACCTTTAATACCCACCACAGCCCGGTTGGTCCGGCACTCCTTGAAGGAAACAATCTAGTTTCCTCTTGAAAATGTCCACGGTTGTTCCTGTAATATTTCTGATGCTCGTTGGTAGGACGTTGAACAACCGTGGACCTCTGATGTTCATACAGTGTTCTCTGATTGTGCTCATGGCACCTCTGCTCTTCCCTGGTTCTATTCTGCAATTTCTTCCATGTCATTCACTCCAGTACGTTGTTATTTTACTGTGGAGATTTTGGACTTGTCCCTCCAGTATTTTCCACGTGTATATTATTTGGTATCTCTCTCATTTCCTTTCTAGTGAGTACATTTGGAGAGCTTTGAGACGAACCCAATAATTTAGGTGCTTTATCGCGTCTATGCGTGCCGTATATGTTCTCTGTATTCCATCAATTTCAACAATCTCTCCTGCTCTGATTTGGGAAGTGAGTACTGAGCAGTACTCAAGACGGGACAACACAAGGGATTTGAAGAGTACAACCATTGTGATGGGATCTCTGGACTCCCGTGATACCTTCCCTGTGATTACTGTCCACCCTCCCATGATACCTTCCACTTCACTGTGGTTACTGTCAACCGTCCCATGATATGTCCCCCTTCCCTGTGGTTACTGTCCACCCTCCAGTGATACCTTCCTTGTGTTTATTGTTCACCCTCCCATGATACCTTCCCTGTCGTTACTGTCCACCCTCCCGTGATACCTTCCCTGTGGTTACTGTCCACCCTCCCGTGATACCTTCCCTGTGGTTACTGTCCACCCTCCTGTTACACCATCCCCTTCCCTGTGGTTACTGTCCACCCTACCGTGATACTTTCCCTGTGGTTACTGTCCACCCTCCCGTGATACCTTCCCTGTGGTTACTGTCCACCCTCCCGTGATACCTTCCCTGTGGTTACTGTCCACCCTCCCGTGATACCTCCCCCTTCCCTGTGGTTACTGTCCACCCTCCCGTGATACCTTCCCCTTCCCTGTGGTTACTGTCCACCCTCCCGTGATAACTTACCTGTGGTTACTGTCCACCCTCCCGTGATACCTTCCCTGTGGTTACTGTCCACCCTCCCGTTATACCTTCCCCTTCCCTGTGGTTACTGTCCACCCTCCCGTTATACCTCCCCCTTCCCTGTGGTTACTCTCCACCCTCCCGTTATACCTCCCCCTTCCCTGTGGTTACTGTCCACCCTCCCGTGATACCTCCCCCTTCCCTGTCGTTACTGTCCACCCTCCCGTGAAACCTTCCCTCTGGTTACTGTCCACCCTCCCGTGATACCTTCCCTGTGGTTACTGTCCACCCTCCCGTGATACCTTCCCTGTGGTTACTGTCCACCCTCCTGTGATACCTTCCCTGTGGATACTGTCCACCCTCCCGTGATACCTTCCCTGTGGATACTGTCCACCCTCCCGTGATACCTTCCCTGTTATTACTGTCCACCCTCCCGTGATACCTCCCCCTTCCCTTTGGTTACTGTCCACCCTCCCGTGATACCTCCCCCTTCCCTGTGGATACTGTCCACCCTCCCGTGATACCTTACCTGTGGTTACTGTCCACCCTCCCGTGATACCTTCCTTGTGGTTACTGTCCACCCTCCCGTGATACCTTCCCATTCCCTGTGGTTACTGTCCACCCTCCCGTGATACCTTCCCATTCCCTGTGGTTACTGTCCACCCTCCCGTGATACCTTCCCTGTGGATACTGTCCACCCTCCCGTGATACCTTCCCTGTGGTTACTGTCCACCCTCCCGTGATACCTTCCCCTTCCCTGTGGTTACTGTCCACCCTCCCGTGATACCTCCCCCTTCCCTGTGGTTACTGTCCACCCTACCGTGATACCTTCCCTGTGGTTACTGTCCACCCTCCCGTGATACCTTCCCTGTGGTTACTGTCCACCCTCCCGTGATACCTTCTCTGTGGTTACTGTCCACCCTCCCGTGATACCTTCCCTGTGGTTACTGTCCACCCTCCCGTGATACCTCCCCCTTCCCTGTGGTTACTGTCCACCCTCCCGTGATACCTTCCCCTTCCCTGTGGTTACTGTCCACCCTCCCGTGATAACTTACCTGTGGTTACTGTCCACCCTCCCGTGATACCTTCCCTGTGGTTACTGTCCACCCTCCCGTTATACCTCCCCCTTCCCTGTGGTTACTGTCCACCCTCCCGTTATACCTCCCCCTTCCCTGTGGTTACTCTCCACCCTCCCGTTATACCTCCCCCTTCCCTGTGGTTACTGTCCACCCTCCCGTGATACCTTCCCCTTCCCTGTGGTTACTGTCCACCCTCCCGTGATACCTTCCCTGTGGATACTGTCCACCCTCCCGTGATACCTTCCCTGTGGTTACTGTCCACCCTCCCGTGATACCTTCCCCTTCCCTGTGGTTACTGTCCACCCTCCCGTGATACCTCCCCCTTCCGTGTGGTTACTGTCTACCCTCTTGTGATACCTTCCCTCTGGTTACTGTCCACCCCCCCGTGATACCTTCCCCTTCCATGTGGTTACTGTCCACCCTCCCGTGATACCTCCCCCTTCCGTGTGGTTACTGTCTACCCTCTTGTGATACCTTCCCTCTGGTTACTGTCCACCCTCCCGTGATACCTTCCCCTTCCATGTGGTTACTGTCCACCCTCCCGTGATACCTCCACCTTCCTACACACATTAACAGGGTTAGAAGATTTTTTTTTTCTTGGTATGCGCCTGTGGGTGACAAATGCTAATTAGCTGTGAGCAACACAAAGGTTAAAGAGCCCGATGACGTAGAGTATTTTTCAAAATACGAACAATAGTGATAATTTTTAAACATATCTCCGGTTATTTGCCATCAGCGTCGTGGAATTTTTATCGCAGAATGTTAAGAAATTATATTTTTATTCTTATTTTTTTTCAATAAATGCGTGCGAGACTGGGGGCAACTGGTACTGATAATAACGATAACACCATCTATTTCCTGGTAATCAGAGATAGAGATATGCAAGCACCTGTCCGACACACCCAGGACACAGGTAGTAGTAAGGAGGGTCTACATTGTGGATATTCAGCTGGTGCCACCTGGAGGGCCAGATTTCACACAATAATAATGAGTTGGTATGTTGTTATGCCCTATTTTATTATATATCATACAAATACATTGCCCCAATGGCAGTATTTCTTATGTCCCGTTGTAAGAAAAGATGACAATCACTTCTGGTTTTTCCTTGTTAAATGGATTTGCGTGTACTGTAACTTCCACATCCTGAAGAATGCATATCCGTCACTAAGCATGTGAAGTTGGAATGAAATTTGTCAACATTCTATTTAGCCACAGGTTGCAGAAGTTGTGACTTTTTTTTTTTTTGGGGGGGGGGGGAACGAGCTATATACTCTGTGGCTCGATCATAGAAACTCAGTAAATTCGATACACAGGATCTTCCAGATCGAAAACCATACTGTCTGTCTGATATTATATCTTTTTCTCCAGGTGTTCTACCCATTTAATTTTAATTATTTTTTCCAATATTTTGTCGACAATTGTCAATGATACAGGTCTTTAATTAAGGAGGTCTTCCCTGCTGCCACTTTTGTAGATTGGAACTAAGGTAAGGTAATTATCAAAAGAAGGCACCAAACCGGGAAGGCTATGTAGCACCAGATTGGAACTATGTTAGCCATTTTCCACACATCAGCTACAACTCATGTAAATAGGGATGCCTGAAAAATCAATTGAAGTGGAATGCTGCACTCAAGTGCACATTCTCTCAGAAGCCATTGTAAAACTCCATCTGGACCAACTGCTTTGTTCTTATTTAGCCCTTGAGCATTCTTTCCACTTCGTCTCTAGACACCTCTATGTGCTCTATGTTGTTCTCTGGAATTCTTATTGTGTCTGGTTCCATGAAGATTTCATTTTGTACGAACACACTTTGGAACTTTTCATTTAATGCTTCATACATTTCCTTTTCGTTTTCCATGAATCTATTTCTCATTTTCAACCTCTGAATATTATCCTTTACCTGCAATTTGTTTATGAATCTATAGAATAAACCTGGTTCTGTTTTACATTTGTCTGCAATCCCTTTTTCAAAATTTCTTTCTGCCTCTCTCCTCACTGCCGTGTAGTTGTTTCTCGCATCTTTGTATCGCTGGTATGTTTGGGGGTTTGGCCTCTTCCTGTATTGATTCCATTTTTGTGCCTTTTGGTCTCTGGCCCTCTCGCAATTTCTATTGAACCAATCCTGTTTCCTAGTTCTGCATCTCTGTTTTGGTATAAAATTGTTTGTGCCTTTTTCATATATTTCACAAAACTTGACATACATCTCATTCACTTCCTTGCCTAGCAACAAGTCTATCCAATTATACTCACTAAAAAATTTTCAGTGGTCGCTATAATGTCCTCCCCTGAAGTCAAGTTTTTCAACTGTTTCAACCTCCTTATTTTCTTCCAGATTATAATGCATTGCATACTTTATTCCCAAAAAGACAAGGTTACTTTTACCCAAATGAGGCAGGTATTGAATGTCAAATATTTCTTCCTCCTTTCTGGTAAATGTCAAATCTAGCATGGAGGGAACGTCCCCTTCCCTCATCCTCGTAGCTTGTTTAACATGTTGATACAAGAATGTTTCCAAGATGAGGTGTACAAATTTACAGGTCCAAAAATCCTCTGTTCTAGCTTCATATGTTTCCCAGTCTATGGATTTCAAATTGAAATCCCCGACTATCAACAGTCGTGATCTATCTTCATCCGTTCTCGCTATAATCTCTCTCGTTATTGTTATAAGACCCTCTCGTTTACTATCTAGCTCCTTCTTTGTCCATGTGTTGCTTGGCGGTGGACTATATACATTTATGATCGTTAGTTTATCATCCTCATGGCAGATCTCCAGTGCTATTACGTCAACTTCTCGTGGATTGGCAATCATTATTTCGTTCACCTTTAGGTATTTTTTCACCAGAAAAGCAACGCCATCGCCTTTTCTAATTTTTCTGTCCCGTCTCCAAATTGAGTAGCCCCTTGGGAATATGACAACATTTAAAATAACACCTTCAAGTTTTTTCTCCGTGAGTGTAACAATGTCTGGTGTCTGCAGCTGTATTACATCACTTAACTCCAGTACCTTCGATCTTGGAGAGCCTGTCGGCCGAGCGGACAGCACGCTGGACTTGTGATCATGTGGTCTTGGGTTCGATCCCAGGCGCCGGCGAGAAACAATGGGCAGAGTTTCTTTCACCATATGCCCCTGTTACCTAGCAGTAAAATAGGTACCTGGGTGTTAGTCAGCTGTCACGGGCTGCTTCCTGGTAGTGGAGGCCTAGTCGAGGACCGGGCCGCGGGGACACTTAAGCCTCGAAATCATCTCAAGATAACCTCAAGATAACCTTCCCTGTGGTTACTGTCCACCCTCCCGTTATACCTTCCCTGTGGTTACTGTCCACCCTCCCGTGATACCTCCCCCTTCCCTGTGGTTACTGTCCACACTCCCGTGATACCTTCCCCTTCCCTGTGGTTACTGTCCACCCTCCCGTGATACCTCCCCCTTCCCTGTGGTTACTGTCCACCCTCCCGTGATACCTCCCCCTTCCCTGTGGTTACTGTCCACACTCCCGTGATACCTTCCCCTTCCCTGTGGTTACTGTCCACCCTCCCGTGATACCTCCCCCTTCCCTGTGGTTACTGTCCACCCTCCCGTGATATCTCCCCCTTCCCTGTGGTTTCTCTCCACCCTCCCGTGATACCTTCCCCTTCCCTGTGGTTACTGTCCACCCTCCCGTGATACCTTCCCTGTGGTTACTCTCCACCCTCCCGTGATACCTCCCCCTTCCCTGTGGTTACTGTCCACCCTCCCGTGATACCTCCCCCTTCCCTGTGGTTACTGTCCACCCTCCCGTGATACCTTCCCCTTCCCTGTGGTTACTGTCCACCCTCCCGTGATACCTCTCCCTTCCCTGTGGTTACTGTCCACCCTCCCGTGATACCTCCCCCTTCCCTGTGGTTACTGTCCACACTCCCGTGATACCTTCCCTGTGGTTACTGTCCACCCTCCCGTGATACCTTCCCCTTCCCTGTGGTTACTGTCCACCCTCCCGTGATACCTTCCCCTTCCCTGTGGTTACTGTCCACCCTCCCGTGATACCTTCGCCTTCCCTGTGGTTACTGTCCACCCTCCCGTGATACCTTCCCCTTCCCTGTGGTTACTGTCCACCCTCCCGTGATACCTTCCCCTTCCCTGTGGTTACTGTCCACCCTCCCGTGATACCTTCCCCTTCCCTGTGGTTATTGTCCACCCTCCCGTGATACCTCCCCCCTTCCCTGTGGTTATTGTCCACCCTCCCGTGATACCTTCCCCTTCCCTGTGGTTACTGTCCACCCTCCCGTGATACCTTCCCCTTCCCTGTGGTTACTGTCCACCCTCCCGTGATACCTTCCCCTTCCCTGTGGTTATTGTCCACCCTCCCGTGATACCTCCCCCCTTCCCTGTGGTTACTGTCCACACTCCTGTGATACCTTCCCTGTGGTTACTGTCCACCCTCCCGTGATACCTTCCCCTTCCCTGTGGTTACTGTCCACCCTCCCGTGATATCTTCCCCTTCCCTGTGGTTACTGTCCACCCTCCCGTGACACCTTCCCCTTTCCTGTGGTTACTGTCCACCCTCCCGTGATACCTTCCCCTTCCCTGTGGTTACTGTCCACCCTCCCGTGATACCTTCCCCTTCCCTGTGGTTACTGTCCACCCTCCCGTGATACCTCCCCCTTCCCTGTGGTTACTGTCCACCCTCCCGTGATACCTCCCCCATCCCTGTGGTTACATATGATGGATTACATCACGCAGAAGTGTAAGGAAGCAACAAACAAGTTTGTTCCAGTCTAAAAGGAAAACAGTGAAATGAAGATGAGAAACCCATGGTTTAATCAGAGATGTAGGCTAGCTAAGCACCAAAGTAAAAGGGCGTGGAGAAACTATAGGAATAACAGGATACTTGAGAGCAGAGAAATATACAAGGTTACCTGGAATGAATTTGTCTGGTTGAGAAGAGAGGCAGAAAGACAATACGAAAATGTGCAAAAACTCAATCTAAATTGCTGCACAGACATATCAGGAGAAAAACAACAGTAAAAGAACAGGTTATGAAATTAAGGATAGGGATAGAAGGATTCACTACAAACGACAAGGAAGTGTATGAGGAACTGAATAAGAAATTCCAGGAGGTCTTCACCTTAGAGCAAGGAGAAATTCCAGAGGTAAGTGAGGGAATAGCTAACCAGGAACCACTGGAAGACTTTGAGATTACCAACGGGGAAGTAACGAAGTGTTTACTAGAGTTGGATGTGACAAAGAATATAGGCTCAGATGGAATCTTCCCTTGGATACTAAAGGAACTAGCAGAAGAAATGTGCCTGCCACTCTCTATAGTGTATAACAAATCGCTGACAACAGGGGAACTGCCAGAAATTTGGAAAGCAGCTAATGTAGTCCCGATATACAAGAGAGGGGACAGACAGGAGGCACTGAACTACTGGCCAGTGTCCCTAACCTGCATACCATGCAAGCTGATGGAGAAGATTGTGCGAAGAAAGCTTGTGGAGCATCTGGAGCGAAAGAATTTTGTAACACAGCATCAACATGGGTTCAGGGATGGCAAGTCATACCTCACAGGGTTACTTGAATTCTAAAACCTGGCAATAAAAATTAGGCAAGAAAGAGAAGGGTGGGCAGACTGCATATTTTTGGATTGCCAGAAAGCCTTTGATACAGTACCACACAAGAGGCTAGTGAAAAAGCTGAAGATGCAGGCTGGAGTGAAAGGGAAGGTACTCCATTGGATAAAGGAGTACCTAAGCAACAGGAGACATTGAGTCAGTGTGAGGGGTGAGGTCTCAGATTGGCGAGACGTTACAAGTGGAGTCCCGTAGAGGTCAGTCCTTGAACCTATTCCGTTTTTTATATATGTATAACCCCTTTTTTATATATGTATAAACGAGCCTATACCCTTCCAGAGGGTATAGGCTCGTTTCTCTCAATGTTTGCTGATGATGCAAAAATTATGAGGAGGATTAAATCAGAGGGTGATAGTTGGAGGCTGCAAGATAACCTAGACAGACTGAGTGAATGGTCCAACAAATGGATGTTGAAGTTCAACCCGAGTAAATGCAAAGTAATGAAACTAGGCGGTGGAAACGGGAGGCCAGACACAGGATACAGAATAGGCGATGAAGTACTTAATGAAACGGACAGAGAGAAAGATCTAGGAGTTGATATCACACCAAACCTGTCTCCTGAAGCCCACATAAAAAGAATAACGTCTGTGGCATATGCGAGGCTGGTTAACATCAGAACAGCCTTCAGGAACCTGTGTAAGGAATCGTTCAGAATCTTCTATACCACATCTGTAAGACCAATCCATGAGTATGCGGCCCCAGCATGGAGCTCTTACCATGTCAAGCACAAGACGAAGCTGGAAAAAGTTCAAAGGTATGCCACTAGACTAGTTCCAGAAAAAAGAGGAATGAGTTACGAGGAAAGGCTCCGGGAAATGCACCTTACGACACTGGAAGACAGAAGAGTAAGGGGAGACATGATCACAGCCTACAAAATCCTTAGGGGAAACGACCGGGTAGACAAGGATAAAACTATTCAACACTGGTGTTACAGGAACAAGGGGACACAGGTGGAAACTGAGTACTCACATGAGCCACAGAGACGTTAGAAGGAACTTTTTCAGTGTCAGAGTAGTTAATGGATGGAATGCATTAGGCAGTGATGTGGTGGAGACTGACTCCATACACAGTTACAAATGTAGATATGATAGAGCCCAGTAGGCTCAGTAATCTGAACACCAGTTGAGAGGCGGGACCAAAGAGCCAAAGCTCAACCCCCGCAAGCACAAATAGGTGATTACACACACACACACACACACACAAATTGGCGAATGTGGTCCCAATATACAAAAAGGGCGACAGACAAGAGGCACTGAACTACAGGCCAGTGTCCTTGACTTGTATACCATGCAAGGTGATGGAGAAGATCGTGAGAAAAAACCTGGTAACACATCTGGAGAGAAGGGACTTCGTGACAAATCGCCAACATGGATTCAGGGAGGGTAAATCTTGTCTTACAGGCTTGATAGAATTCTACGATCAGGTGACACAGATTAAGCAAGAAAGAGAGGGCTGGGCGGACTGCATTTTCTTGGATTGTCGGAAAGCCTTTGACACAGTACCGCATAAGAGGCTGGTACATAAGCTGGAGAGACAGGCAGGTGTAGCTGGTAAGGTGCTCCAGTGGATAAGGGAGTATCTAAGCAATAGGAAGCAGAGAGTTACGGTGAGGGGTGAGACCTCCGATTGGCGTGAAGTCACCAGTGGAGTCCCACAGGGCTCTGTACTCGGACCTATTTTGTTTCTGATATATGTAAATGATCTCCCGGAGGGTATCGATTCATTTCTCTCAATGTTTGAGGATGATGCTAAAATTATGAGAAGGATTAAAACAGAAGAGGACTGTTTGAGGCTTGAAGAAAACCTAGACAAGCTGAAGGAATGGTCGAACAAATGGTTGTTAGAGTTTAACCCAACCAAATGTAATGTAATGAAGATAGGTGTAGGGAGCAGGAGGCCAGATACAAGGTATCATCTGGGAGAGGAAATTCTTCAGGAGTCAGAGAAGGAAAAAGACTTGGGGGTTGATATCACGCCAGACCTGTCTCCTGCAGCACATATCAAGCGGATAACATCAGCGGCATATGCCAGGCTGGCCAACATACGAACGGCATTCAGAAACTTGTGTAAAGAATCATTCAGAACTTTGTATACCACATATGTCAGGCCAATCCTGGAGTATGCAGCCCCAGCATGGAGTCCATATCTAGTCAAGGATAAGACTAAACTGGAAAAGGTTCAAAGGTTTGCCACCAGACTAGTACCCGAGCTGAGAGGTATGAGCTACGAGGAGAGACTACGGGAATTAAACCTCACTTCGCTGGAAGACAGAAGAGTTAGGGGGGACATGATCACCACATTCAAGATTCTGAAGGGGATTGATAGGGTAGATAAAGACAGTCTATTTAACACAAGGGGAACACGCACAAGGGGACACAGGTGGAAACTGAGTGCCCAAATGAGCCACAGAGATATTAGAAAGAACTTTTTTAGTGTCAGAGTGGTTGACAAATGGAATGCATTAGGAAGTGATGTGGTGGAGGCTGACTCCATACACAGTTTCAAGTGTAGATATGACAGAGCCCGATAGGCTCAGGAATCTGTACACCTGTTGATTGACGGTTGAGAGGCGGGACCAAAGAGCCAGAGCTCAACCCCCGCAAACACAACTAGGTGAGTACAACTAGGTGAGTACACACACATACACACACACATATACACACACACACCAGCACTTAGTGAATCACCTAGTGGGAGACAACGACGGATAACCATCGTCATCACACATCGCTCATCTGGTTGTGTGAGCGGGAGGCAGACTGGTATGTACCCCTCTCTGGTCTATTAATCAGGAGTACAGATTGAGGTAAAAGATTATCAAATTCTCGTTCAGGATATCATATATATTTAAAAATCTCAGAGTGGCTCATTTAGGCAGAGGTAACGCATAAGGGATATCTTGACACATACACGCACACAAGTGTGCACACGCTAAAACAGACACACACACGCGTGCACACACACACACACACACACAACTGTCCAGTCAGGGGAAAAGGCATCTGGGATAGGACCTTACTATCCCCCCCCCATCTTGACCCCACCATCGGACCTGACCTGACTTAGTCGCCATCTCCCCCCCCCCCACCCCCAGTCCCCCGCATCGCCCATACACACACTCTTCCCCTCCCCACTCTCCCTCTCTCCCACTCCCTCTCTCCCTCTCCCACTATCTCTCTCCTGCTCTCTCTCTCCTGCTCTCTCTCTCCTGCTCTCTCTCTCTCTCTCCTGCTCTCACTCTCTCTCTCTCTCTCTCTCTCTCTCTCTCTCTCTCTCTCTCTCTCTCTCTCCTGCTCTCTCTCTCTCCCTCTCTCTCTCTCTCCCTCCCTCTCTCCCTCCCTCCCCCTCTCCCTCCCTCTCTTTCCTTCCCCCTCCCTCTCTGCCCACACACACACACACACACCTCACCCGCTCTCTCCCTCACCCGCTCTCTCCCTCACCCACTCTCTCCCTCTCCTCTCTCTCCCTCCCGCCTCTCTCTCCATCTCCTCCCCCCCCCTCCCCTTCTACTTTCTTCTCACTTCAGTGGAAGGGTCGGATCCCCCCCACCCACCCATTTATCTCTCCCTTTATCACTCCCTTTCTCTCTCTCTCTTTGTCTCTCTCTTCCTCTCTCTCTCTCTCTCCCTCCCCCATCCCAACAGGGTCAAGCATGGCAGCCAGAGGTCCCAGGGGAACAGGAAAGAGCCAAGGTGACGAGATGAAGGAAATGTTCGCCTAGTTTCTGGAGGACATCAAGAGTGAGATGCAAGAAATGATGCAGGAAATGAAGAACGAAATAAGCAACCTGAAAAGAGAGCTGACAGCAGCAAAGGAGGAGATTAGAGCCCTCAAAGAAAATGGTATCGAGGCTGAGAATCAGAAAACCACCCAGGGAGAAGGTGGTAATAGTTTTCTGGATGAGAATGCCACAATAAAAGCAACATTTGCGGAAATACTAAAAAAAAATAACTCTGAAGTAATGACTGCAGTGATGGAGGTGGCCATGAAAGCAGCCACGTCGCAGGAGGCGGCACGCTCCACTAGCCAACTGCTGGAAAGGAACAGATCAGTGGTTGCTGTGGGTATTAAGGAGCAGGAAGGATCTAATAGGACAGAGTGGAGTGACAAGGACAAAGCAGCAGTGAATGAAGTACTAAAGGCATTAGACATGGAAGGGGCTGAGCATAGCATTGAGAAGGTTTTCAGGCTAGGCCGGTACAACAAAGACCGAGACCGAATGATAAAGATAGTGTTTGCAAACGAGAACACAAAGGAGAAGATCCTATCAAGGAAGAGCTCCCTGAAAAACGTGGGAAAATTAAAAAATGTATTCCTCCAGAGAGACATGACAAGGGAGGAGAGAGCCGTGGCGGCAGAAGCAAGGAAGAGGCGCAGGGCGAGAGGGGAAAACCAGGAAGTCACAGCTCCCAACCCAACACCCCCAGAGGCGAGGGGGGAACCCACAACCAGCTACCCAGTAACACCAGAAGGGAGGACAACCCCGCCTCCCTCCACTGCATAGAAAACCCCCCTACCCCAAACCCTCCCTGCCCCCACTCAAATGTTCAGCAAAATCTCCCTCCCACCACACCCAATCCCCACCCTTCTACCCCTCCCCTCCTCCCGAGTCCTCCCTCCCCCCTTTCCTTCCCGTCCTCCCTCCCCTTTCACCCCATACCCTCCCTGTCCCTCCCCCTTCACTGGATCCCCCGCCCCTCATCCCAGTATCCTCTGAGACCCTGTTATCCACCGCACAGGTCCTCACACCCATGGAACAGCCTCCCCCACCAGCAGAACACTCACCAAGGAGGCGATTTGAGAAGGGACAGAAGAAAGTGAGCCTCAAAGCGATGTACACAAACATAGATGGAATTACATATAAGGCAAATGAGCTTGGAGAACTGGTACTAGAGGAAAACCCAGACATAATTGCCCTCACAGAAACAAAGATCACGAAAACGATAACAAATGCAGTGTTCCCACAGGACTATTATGTTATGAGGAAAGAGAGGGAAGGAAGAGGTGGGGGTGGTGTAGCTCTGCTGGTAAGACAAGGCTGGGATTTTGAGGAGATGGATATTCAGGGCTGCGAAGGTTTCAGTGACTACATAGCAGGTACTGTAACAAATGGAGGGAAAAAAATTATAGTCGCAGTCATATATAATCCACCACCAAATGACAGAAGACCTAGACAGGAATATGATAGAAACAACATGGCCACCATTAACATAATAGAAAGAGCAGCTTCTGTTGCTAGCAGGAATGGATCTGGACTACTAATTATGGGAGACTTCAACCATGGGAAGATAGATTGGAAGAACAGAGACCCACATGGAGGACCAGAAACATGGAGAGCTAAGCTGCTGGACGTGGCAACAAGAAACTTTCTAAGCCAGCACACCAAAGAACCAACAAGAATGAGAGGAGAAGATGAACCAGCAATGCTTGATTTGATATTTACCCTAAATGAATGGGATATAAGGGAAGTTAAGATGGAAGCGCCCTTGGGAATGAGTGACCACAGTGTATTGAACTTTGAGTACCTGGTAGAGCTAGGACTTATCTCCCCCCAAAAAGAACTAGGAATCAAAAGGCTGGCATACCGAAAGGGGAATTATGAACAGATGAGAAGTTTCCTAAGTGAAATACCTTGGGACACAGACCTCAGAGACACGTCTGTACAGGGTATGATGGACTATGTTACCCAAAAGTGTCAGGAGGCAGTAAACAGGTTCATCCCGGCCCAAAGGGAAAAATCCGAGAAGCAACAGAAGAATCCATGGTATAATAGGGCATGTATGGAAGCGAAGAAACTGAACAAAAAGGCGTGGAGGAACTTCCGGAATAACAGAACACCAGAAAGCAGAGAGAGATACCAGAGAACCAGGAATGAGTACGTCAGGGTGAGAAGAGAAGCAGAGAAAAATTTTGAAAATGATATAGCAAACAAAGCCAAGACCGAACCAAAGCTACTCCACAGTCACATCAGAAGGAAAACAACAGTGAAAGAACAGGTATTGAAACTTAGAACAGGCGAGGACAGGTATACAGAGAATGACAGAGAGGTGTGTGAGGAACTCAACAAGAGGTTCCAGGAGGTCTTCACAATAGAACAAGGTGAGGTCACTGTGCTAGGAGAAAGGGAGGTAAACCAGGCGGCCTTGGAGGAGTTCGAAATTACGAGAGAGGAGGTCAAGAGACACCTGCTGGATCTGGATGTTAGAAAGGCTGTTGGTCCAGATGGGATCTCACCATGGGTACTGAAAGAGTGTGCAGAGGCACTTTGCTGGCCACTCTCCATAGTGTATAGTAAGTCACTAGAGATGGGAGACCTACCAGAAATATGGAAGACGGCGAATGTGGTCCCAATATACAAAAAGGGCGACAGACAAGAGGCACTGAACTACAGGCCAGTGTCCTTGAATTGTATACCATGCAAGGTGATGGAGAAGATCGTGAGAAAAAACCTGGTAACACATCTGGAGAGAAGGGACTTCGTGACAAATCGCCAACATGGATTCAGGGAGGGTAAATCTTGCCTTACAGGCTTGATAGAATTCTACGATCAGGTGACACAGATTAAGCAAGAAAGAGAGGGCTGGGCGGACTGCATTTTCTTGGATTGTCGGAAAGCCTTTGACACAGTACCGCATAAGAGGCTGGTACATAAGCTGGAGAGACAGGCAGGTGTAGCTGGTAAGGTGCTCCAGTGGATAAGGGAGTATCTAAGCAATAGGAAGCAGAGAGTTACGGTGAGGGGTGAGACCTCCGATTGGCGTGAAGTCACCAGTGGAGTTCCACAGGGCTCTGTACTCGGTCCTATCTTGTTTCTGATATATGTAAATGATCTCCCGGAGGGTATCGATTCATTTCTCTCAATGTTTGCGGACGATGCTAAAATTATGAGAAGGATTAAAACAGAAGAGGACTGTTTGAGGCTTCAAGAAGACCTAGACAAGCTGAAGGAATGGTCGAACAAATGGTTGTTAGAGTTTAACCCAACCAAATGTAATGTAATGAAGATAGGTGTAGGGAGCAGGAGGCCAGATACTAGGTATCATCTGGGAGAGGAAATTCTTCAGGAGTCAGAGAAGGAAAAAGACTTGGGGGTTGATATCACGCCAGACCTGTCTCCTGCAGCACATATCAAGCGGATAACATCAGCGGCATATGCCAGGCTGGCCAACATACGAACGGCATTCAGAAACTTGTGTAAAGAATCATTCAGAACTTTGTATACCACATATGTCAGGCCAATCCTGGAGTATGCAGCCCCAGCATGGAGTCCATATCTAGTCAAGGATAAGACTAAACTGGAAAAGGTTCAAAGGTTTGCCACCAGACTAGTACCCGAGCTGAGAGGTATGGGCTACGAGGAGAGACTCCGGGAATTAAACCTCACTTCGCTGGAAGACAGAAGAGTTAGGGGGGACATGATCACCACATTCAAGATTCTGAAGGGGATTGATAGGGTAGATAAAGACAGTCTATTTAACACAAGGGGAACACGCACAAGGGGACACAGGTGGAAACTGAGTGCCCAAATGAGCCACAGAGATATTAGAAAGAACTTTTTTAGTGTCAGAGTGGTTGACAAATGGAATGCATTAGGAAGTGATGTGGTGGAGGCTGACTCCATACACAGTTTCAAGTGTAGATATGACAGAGCCCGATAGGCTCATGAATCTGTACACCTGTTGATTGACGGTTGAGAGGCGGGACCAAAGAGCCAGAGCTCAACCCCCGCAAACACAACTAGGTGAGTACAACTAGGTGAGTACACACACACACACAGGGCACATATCAGCACACAGTGGGTGAGCTTTCGGGCAGGCTGACCGTTTTATCGGTCTTGTGTTTTTGAAAGTATAGTTTGTCCTATCTCACGACAGGCAGAAAGAACTTAAACATTACTGAATGAGGGAAACATTTTACATGCTAACAGGTGTCTACTAGTCTTCAATTTTCTCTCTATCAAATCAAATCAGTGTCAACATCTAAATAGCATTTAGCATCACTCAGTAAACTCAGTCAATATCAGTGGCTGCGGAGAGCGAGTCTTGGAGCGGTACACCTCTTGATGTCTGTCGTGTGACTGGGTTAATGACCACAATACCCCACACCATACCAGCTCCTGCATACCCCTCCCCCTACACATAGCTTGCTCCGTTTACTTCTCACTCCTCAGGTTGACACTTACACGCTTTTCTCGGTATACAGAACAACAACAATAAGTAGTTAAAGGCTTAAACTCTTTATATATCATTTTTATTCTTTATTAAACACTTAAGAGTAACGTCCGTCCGTCTTAAGCTAGGCTTCAATATTTTTTGTTTGTTTTTAAAAATCTTGTGAGAACAATTTCACAATCCGAATAAAATTTAAAGCAAAGTAGAGTTTTGGGTTAGGGCATTTACATTTATATCACTATTCCAATAATATTATTAGGCGTTTTTCATCATCGTCACAGTTAAAGTTTTCCACTTTCAAGCTAGCTTAGTTTAAAGGTCCTACGTACATCACAAAAGCAGTCAGTCACTCAGCCAAGTTATCCTTGATGCAACTGTTCACAGCGTATTCCATTCTTCCCCAAATAACTTTAAGAGTAACGAGGCTCGTCATAAGACAGTCTTCAGCCCTCTAATAACAAAATCAAATCAATGCTACATTATGTTTTCACCTCGTATCGTAACGGGACCAACATGTAAACACCATTCTATTACTGTGTGACTGTTTTTCAGTTCTTGTAACACATTCATTGTAACGTAATGCGGAAAATAAACTTTCTGTTCCATTACATCTCTTACCATATAAATATAGTCCTTGTAACACAATGTAACGTAACGTGAAAATCATCTTTTCTTCTGTCATGGTTCATTTGGGCCCTCTATTTTCATTTGTGTCCCCTAGTGCGTGAGCCACTTTTGTTAAAAAGTCCGCCTGTATCTACCTTATCAATTCCTCTGAGAATCTGAGGAACTGAAAATTCCTCTGAGTATGTGCTGATCATGTCTCCTAACTCTTCTGTCTCCCAGTGACGTGAGGTTTAATTGCCGTAGTCTCTCCTCGTAGCTCTTACCCCTCAGTTCGGATAATAGTCTGGTGGCAAACCTTTGAACCTTTTCCAGTTTAATCTTATGCTTGACTAGAAATGGACTCCATGCTGGAGCCGCATACTCCAGGATTGGTCTGACATATGTGGTATATAATGTTCTGAAAGATTCCTTACACAAGTGTGACGGTAACGCGTTGGTGTTCGGGTGTTCAAAAGCTAGGGGTATGGCCTCGTCACATATAGAAACAAAAAATAGAAAATCTGGAACTTCGTCTGTGGTAAGGTAATGAGAAGACACACAAAACACAAGTAAATTTAACAATGAGATTTTAATTACGTTAGAAAAGCAAATCATGAATAAAATGGACATGCAAATTCGTATCATAAAATCAATCAATCAAAATAATAAGAATAATCAAATGACAAAATGAAAAGTTACGTTAAGACACGTGAGTAATAACAAGTGTATAACAATGTAAATAGGTGCAGGAATATTGGCTTTAAGCTGCCACCTCTCTTAGTACACGTAAGCCACAGCTTAGTCTACCAACGAGACGTGTTAACTTGTTGAAAGCACTGGATATTCTGAGATCTGGCGGTCGTGTGGCCCCAGACATCAGGTAGTGTGGTGGGTGGAGGGCAGGTGCAACTGGACCCGCAGCCAATCAGCGATGAGCTGGCGACAGACAGGTAGTTTGGTGATTCGAGGAGGAGCAGGTGTTCCTGGCTGCATACGTTTTGCGCTCTGGCAAACCTTGGTGGTGTAGTTGTTGGATATTTCTTCCATACTAGTTTTATATAGATGTATAGCGACGTATTTTGGAGGGAAGAGCAGGCTCAATCTCTTGAAGGAGATTATCGTCACACAAGCTTCTAAACACCGTTCTTATGTTAGCCAACCTGGCATATGCCGCTGATGTTATCCTCTTGCTATGAGCTTCAAGGGACAGGTCTGGCGTGATATCAACTCCGAGGTCTTTCTCTCTGTCTGACTCCTGAAGTATTTCAACTCCCAAATGATACCTTGTATCTGGTCTCCTGCTCCCTACACCTATCTTCATTACATTACATTTCCTTGGGTTAAACTCTAACAACCATTTGTTTGACCATTCCTGCAGCTTGTCTAGTTCTTCATGAAGCGTCAAGCTGTCCTCCTCTGTCTTAATCCTTTTCATAATTTTGGCGTCGTCAGCAAACATTAAGAGAAATGAGTCTATACCCTCCGGGAGATCATTTACGTATATCAGAAACAGGATAGGTCCGAGTACAGAGCCCTGTGGGACTCCACTGGTGACTTCACGCCAATCTGATGTCTCACCCCTTACTGTAACTCTCTGCTTCCTATTGCTTAGGTACTCCCTTATTCACTGGAGCGCCCTACCAGTTACTCCTGCCTGTTTCTCCGGCTTATGCATCAGCCTTTTATAGGGGTACTTTGTCAAAGGCTTTGTATACACCCTACATGGTATACATGTTAAGGGCACTGACCTGTAATTTAGTGCCTCTTGTATGTCACCCTTTTTGTATATTGAGACCACATGAGCCATCTTTCATATTTCTGGTAGGTCTCCGGTTTCTGTGTGTGTGTGTGTGAACTCCCCTAATTGTACTCAATTAATTGTGCTTGCGGGGGTTGGGCTTTGGCTCTTTGGTCCCGCCTCTCAACTGTCAATCAACTGGTGTAGAGATTCCTGAGCCTACTGGGCTCTATCATATCTACATTTGAAACTGTGTATGGAGTCAGCCTCCACCAAATCACTTCCTAGTGTATTCCATTTATTAACTACTCTGACACTGAAAAAATTCTTTCTAACGTCTCTGTGGCTCATCTGTGGCACAGTTTCCACCTGTGTCCCCTTGTGCTGAAGAGTTTGTCTTTGTCCACCCTGTCAATTCCTCTGAGAATTTTGTAGGTGGTTATCATGTCTCCCCTTACTCTTCTGTTTTTCAGGGATGTGAGGTTCAGCTCCTTTAGCCTTTCCTCGTAGCTCATTCCTCTCAGTTCCGGGACGAGCCTTGTGGCATACCGCTGAATCTTCTCTAACTTTGTCTTGTGTTTAACTAGGTATGGACTCCAGGATGGAGCTGCATACTCCAGGATGGAGCTGCATACTCCAGGATGGAGCTGCATACTCCAGGATGGAGCTGCATACTCCAGGATTTTTCTTACATAAGTGGCATACAGGGTTCTGAAAGATTCCTTACACAAGTTTCTAAAGGCAGTTCTTATGTTAGCCAGTCTAGCATATGCCGTTGATGATATTCTTTTGATGTGGGCCTCTGGGGACAGGTTCGGTGTGATATCAACCCCCAAATCTTTCTCTCTATTTGACTCTTGCAGGATTTCACCTCCCAGATGAGACCTTGTGTTCAGCCTCTTGCTCCCTTCGCCTAATTCCATCACCTTACACTTTCCTAAGTTGAACTTTAGCAGCCATTTTCTTACCAATCCTCCAGTTTATCCAGGTCATCCTGTAGTCTCTGTCTATCTTCATCCGTCTTGATTCTTCTCACAATTTTTGCATCACCAGCAAACATTGAGAGGAATGAGTCTATAGCCTCTGGAAGATCGTTTACATATATTAGAAACAGGATGGGTCCAAGTACTGAGCCCTGTGGGACTCTGCTGGTGACATCTCGCCACTCTGATGTTTCCCCCGTCACCGTTACTCGCTGTTTCCTGTTGCTTAAGTACTCCCTTATCCACTGGAGCACCTTCCCTTTTACTCCTGCCTGTTGCTCCAACTTTTTTAACAGCCTTTTATGGGGTAATGTGTCAAAGGCTTTCTGACAGTCCAGGAAAATGCAGTCGGCCCACCCTTCTCTTTCCCGCCTAATTTTTGTTGCCTGGTCATAAAATTCTATTAAACCTGTGAGGCACGATTATCGTATTATTTCACGTATCCCTGAACCCATGTTGGTGGTGAGTTACAAAGTTATTTCCCCCCAGATGCTCTACGAGCCTTTTCCTCACGATCTTCCCCATCACCTTGCATGGTCCACAAGTTAAGGAAACTGGCCTGTAGTTCAGTGCCTCTTGCCTGTCACCCTTCTTGTATATTGGGACCACGTTAGCTGTCTTCCAACTTTCTGGTAAGTCTCCTGTTTACAGTGACCTGTTATACACCATAGAGAGTGGCACACTTAGTGCTTCTGCACCTTCCTTTAGTATCCATGGTGAGATTCTGTCAGGCCCAACAGCCTTTGTCACATACAGCTCCAGCAGACACCTTTTGACCTCATCATTGGTGAGGTCAAATTCCTCCAAGGTTGCTTAGTTTGCCGCCTCCTCATTTAGTGCAGGGGCTTCTCCTTGTTCTATTGTGAAGACCTCCTGGAATCTCTTGTTGAGTTCTTCACACACCTCCTTGTCATTCTCGGTGTATCTGTTCTCCCCTCTTCGCAGCTTCATCACTTGTTCCTTCACTGCTGTTTTCCTTCTGACGTGGCTGTGGAGCAGCTTTGGTTGGGTCTTGGCTTTACTCGCTATGTCATTTTCAAACTATCTCTCTGCTTCCCTTCTCACTCTGAGGTACTCATTTCTGGCCTTTTGGTATCTCTCCCTGCTCTCTGCTGTTCTGTTATTTCTGTAGTTTCTCCATGTTCTTTTACTCAGTTGCTTCGTTACCTTGTATTCCTGATTGAACCATGGGTTTTCTGTTGTTTTTCGTTTTGCCCCTTTTGGACGGGGATAAACATGTCTGCAGCTTCTTGGCACTTCTGGGTGACAAAATCCATCATGACCTGCACATTCTTGTCTTTAAGTTCTGTTTCCCATGGTATTCCCCTGAAGAAGTTCCTCATCTCGTCATATTTTCCTCTTCGGTAATTCAGTCTTTTTCCCTCCGATCCCATCCTTGGATAGGTTATCCCTACCTCCACCAAGTACTCAAAGGTCATTACACTGTGGTCACTCATTCCTATGGGGGGCGTCAACTTTGACTTCACTTATTTCTGACTCATTCAGGGTGAATATCAAGTCGAGTCTAGCTGGTTCATCATTGCCTCTCACTCTTGTGGGTTCCTTGACATGCTGGCTCAGAAAGTTCCTTGTTGCCACTTCCAAGAGTTTAGCTCTCCACGTATCTGCACCACCATGTGGGTCCCCATTCTCCCAGTCTATCTTTCCATGGTTGAAATCGGCCATGATGTGTGTGTGTGTGTACTCACCTATTTGTGCTTGCAGGATCGAGCATTGACTCTTGGATCCCGCCTTTCCAGCTATCGGTTGATTACAGCAATGACTGCAATTACTGTTGTGTATGTGTGTGTGTGTGTGTGTGTGTGTGTGTGTGTGTGTGTGTGTGTGTGTGTGTGTGTGTGTGTGTGTGTGTGTGTGTGTGTGTGTGTGTGTGTGTGTGTGTGTGTGTGTGTGTGTGTGTGTGTGTATGTGTGTGCGTGTGTGTGTGTACTCACCTAATTGTGCTTGTGGGGGTTCAGCTCTGCTTCTTTGGTCCCGCCTCTCAACTGTCAATCAACTGATGTACAGATTCCTGAGCCTACTGGGCTCTATCATATCTACATTTGAAACTGTGTATGGAGTCAGCCTCCACCACATCACTGCCTAATGTAGTCCATCTGTCAACTGCTCTGACACTGAAAAAGTTCTTTCTAACGTCCCTGTGGCTCATTTGGGTACTCAGTTTCCACCTGTGTCCCCTGTTCCCACCTGTGTTCGCGTACCACTCGTGTTAAACAGTTTATCTTTATCTACCCTGTCAATTCCTCTGAGAATTTTGTAGGTAGTGATCATGTCTCCCGTTACTCTTCTGTCTTCTAGTGGCGTGAAATGCATTTCTCCCAGCCTTTCTTCGTAACTCATGCCTCTTAGTTCTGGAACTAGCCTAGTGACATATCTCTAAACGTTTTCCAGCTTCGTCTTGTGCTTGACAAGGTACGGGCTCCATGCTGGGGCTGCATACTCCTGGATTGGTCTTACGTATGTGGTATACAAGATTCAGAATGATTCTTTACACAGGTTGCAGAAGGCTGTTCTGATGTTAGCCAGCCTCGCATATGCCGCAGACGTAATTCTTTTTTATGTGGGCTTCAGGAGACAGGTTTGGTGTGATATCAATTCCTAAATCTTTCTCTCTGTCCGTGTCATTAAGTACTTTATCTCCTATTCTGTATCCTGTGTCTGGCCTCCTGTTTCCACCGCCTAGTTTCATTACTTTGCAATAACTCAGTTAAAATTTTAGCAGCAATTTGTTGGACCATTCATTCAGTATATCTAGATTGTCCTGTAGTCTCCTACTATCATCCTCTGTTTCAATCCTCCTCATAATTTTTGCATCGTCAGCAAACATTGAGAGAAACGATTCTATACCCTCTGGGAGATCATTTACATATATCAGAAACAGAATAGCTCCATGTACTGACCCCTGCGGGACTCCACTTGTGACGTCACTCCAATCTGATACCTCACCCCTCACAGAGACTCGTTGTCTTCTGTTGCTTAGGTACTCCCTTATCCAACGGAGTACCTTCCCTTTCACTCCAGCCTGCATCTCCACCTTTTCCACTAGCCTCTTGTGTGGTACTGTATCAAAGTCTTTCTGGCAATCCAAAAATATGGAGTCTGCCCACCCCTCGTTTTCTTGCCTGATTTTTGTTGCCTGGTTGTAGAATTCAATTAGCCCTGTGAGGCAGGACTTGCCATCCCTGAACCCATGTTGATGCTGTGTTACAAAGTTCAGTGGAGAATGGCAGGCACAGTGCTTCTGCTCCTTCCTTTATTATCCAAGGAAAGATTCCATCTGGGCCTGTGGCCTTTGTCACATCCAACTCTATTAAACACTTCCTTACATCCCCGCTGGTAATCTCAAAGTCTTCCAGTGGTTCCTGGTTAACTATTCCCTCTCTTATCTGTGGAATTTCTCCTTGCTCTAAGGTGAAGACCTCCTGGAATTTCTTATTCAGTTTCGCACACACTTCCTTGTAGTTTGTAGTGAATCCTTCTGCCCCTATCCTTATTTTCATTACACTGTTCCTTTACTGTTGTTTTCCTCCTGATGTGGCTGTGCAGTAATTTAGGTTGAGTCTTTGCCTTGCTTGCGATGTCTTTTTCGTATTTTTTTTTTTGTGCCTCTCTACTCATCCTGACATATTCATTCCTGGCACTCTGGTATCTTTCTCTGCTCTCAAGTATCCTGTTATTCCTATAGTTTCTCCACGCCCTTTTACTTTGGTGCTTAGCTAGCCTACATCTCTGATTAAACCATGGGTTTCTCATCTTCACTTCATTGTTTTCCTTTTAGACAGGGACAAACTTGTTTGCTGCTTCCTTGCACTTCTGCGTGATGAAGTCCATCATGTCTTGGGCTGTCTTTCCCCTGAGCTCTGTTTCCCATGTTATTTCTGTTAGGAATTTTCTTATCTCCTCATAGTTTCGAGTTCGATAACCCTTCGTCAACCAGATACTCAAACGTCAGTACACTGTGTTCGCTCATTCCTACTGGGGCCTCAAATCCGCTTTTCCCTTATGTCTAAGTCGTTCAGAGTGAAGACTAGGTCGAGTCTCGCTGGTTCATCGTTTCCTCTGATCCTAGTGAGTTCACTGAAATGTTGGCTTAGAAAGTTTCTTGTCGCCACCTCCATTAGTTTGGCTCTCTATGTATCCTCTCCTCCATGCGGTTCCTTGTTCTCCCAGTCTGTCCTTCCGTGATTGAAGTCCCACATGATGAGCAGATGGGATCTATTTCAACAGGTAGATAAGGTAGAGAATAGATAAGGTCACTAGTCACTTAGGTGTTAAAGGCCCTATGTGGGTAGTGTGTGTGTGTGTGAGGGGTGGGGGCGGGGGGTGGGAACAGAGGGAGAATAGTAGAGTGGTGTGGTCCTGTTGATCCATCTGCCTTACGCACCAGAGCCACAGGGATATGTACCCTATCCTCTATACTTTGGATTCTAAATACCTCAGATAATATATTTCAAATTAAATATTTTAAATCACTCTGTACACATATCGATGACCTTAGAGAGGAGGGGGTACTTACCAACAGCTCACCCCAAGCAAGCACAGTACTTGGTGAGTTTGAGGTGGTGACCATATGCTGAGGTTTGGGTCGACAGTCTTCTCCTGCTGCTCCTCGTCAATGTTGTCCCCACATGGCCTGATTATGCTATTCTTCCTGTACTTCTCACTGATCAGCATATGCAACGTAACATACTTTCATCAAGGTGTGCACACTTTGGGAGATTGATCACCATGATCAATCAGAACAGTAAAGTGTTTTGGGAAGCGGAAATATAGCAATCACCATGATTGCTATATTTCCGCTTCCCAAAACACTTTACTAGCCAAGTCCGACCTGGTTGAACTGTCCCACGCTATGACTCTTTGTTGCCCCCACTCAACCTTATTTTGTCCTTAACTGATCTAACGCTATAGGAGCTCACTATACACTTGATCACTGTGTATACATTTCTGTGTAACATTTCAATGTCTTGAGATAATTGACGTTAGTCGCTGACGCCCTGCTGACACATGTGTCTCTCACCACTTTCCTCTCACCACTCTGAGGTGTGAAGATCTGTGAGTTGGTTAACAGGGTCTCAGAGGATACTGGAGTGAGGGGGGGTCATCGGATGGGGAGAACAGGAAGTGTATGGGGTAAGGAGGGAGGGAGGACAGAGAAGATATGGGGTGAGGGTGAGGGGGGACAGGGAGGGTATGGGATGAAGGAGGAGGAGGAACATGGTGGGAATGGGGATGGGGGCTATGAGGGAGGCAATGAGGGAAAGGGGGGGGGGGGGAAGAGGGATGTTATGAACCGACATATACCAAGTATGGCTGGTGTATGATGTGATCATACCTTAGTATAGAATAGGCAGTGTAGCCTAACCTACTGATTCTTAAAGACATGATTATATGTATCTGTTCTTAAATTCTACGTACTACTGTATATAACAATATATTTTTATGTACCTTGTGTACATTTATATACCTAATGTATTATGCCAGTAATACGTATGTATTATGATATATTTCCTAGCTGAGTAATGAGAAAGCCTATGGTCACGTTGCATTGATAGTACTTAGTACTTGACATACTTGTTTTATGAGAACATATACCAATAGGCAGTATTGTTGCTAGGTTGTATATATTACATTTATATTATTGTATAATGATGTATTAGAGCTGGATCGGTAAAGTTCTAGAATCCTCCCTTAACCCTTTTCCTTCCCCGCCCGTCCTCCCCTTCCCCTTGTGTACCGCCTACAGTCAGTGATGCCATGTCTCGTAGATATAAACTCATATTTGATCTTTGAATATATAAATAGATTATCACTTGTGTGTATGACAAAATGCTTTGTTACTTTCTTGGGAAATGTATTGTACTATACTATTTATATGTATGTTTAAGGATTTATTGCTTGTAAATGTCACGTTCTGAAATAGAGACATATGAAAGAATAGTGACGGGTATGTTGCAGAGTTGGATAAAGTGTCTCTCGGGGCTCTCTCGGCCTCCGCGAGCTCACTGCTCAGTTGGATGTTCAGAAGAGAGGTCGCACTGCGTCGCGCTCATTTGTGTGGCTTTATGTAGGGCCCTATGCGCTTGTAACATATAATATGTACCTTTATTGATATGTCACGGATCAGTCTGCCAATGTTCACCATTTTGTCTGGGTCGTAGATAATATTTATGTATGATTTATGTGGTGGAATTCTAAGGGCATTCAGTGACTGGATGATATTGCCTTTTCACCCCACTAGTGATATTTTGTGACACCACCATTCTGTAATCCTGTAGATTACTTTGATTTTAAGGAAGCTAGAGCTAGTGTACTACCGCACTAGGATAGAGCCTAGTGGCAGCTAGCTCAGAGGGTGTGCAGTACAGTGCATGATGATTCCAGATAGTTTGCGGTACAGTGTATGATGATGATTCCAAAGAGTTTGTCGTACAGTGCATGATGACTGATGATCTCGCAGAGTTGAGTTAGAGTTTATTGTCATGAAATAGTATCAGTTGTAGAGAACTAAGTCTTTTTTTTTTTCTATTTCCGATGCCTTATTTTACATGACCCAGTAAACTGGTTCATTTTTAGTGATTTTGTTTACTTCCCCTAAGCACGTATAGAAGGCTAGGTGGTCTTACTGAGTTGTTGATCACATTATTAGTACCAGCGATGCTGTGGAGCATGAGGGCACGACAGGGGACATGCGGGAATGGGGGAGGGGTGAAAATGTGGGTTTGGTGTGTGTGGGGGGGTGGGGGGGGGAGGATTGACTGAGTATTTGAGTGGGGGACAAGGAGGGTTCCGGGTAGGGAGGGTTTTCTCTGCGGAGGAGGGTGGTGGTTCTGCCCTCCCCCTCTGGTGTTGCTGGGTGTGTGTGTGTGTGTGTGTGTGTGTGTGTGTGTGTGTGTGTGTGTGTGTATTCACCTAGTTGGGCTTGCAAGGATTGAGCTCTACTCTTCGGCCCACCTCTCAACTGTTACTAACTTGTAACTTTTTTTTTCTTCACACACACACACACACACACACACACACACACACACACACACAGGAAGCAGCCCGTAACAGCTGTCCAACACATTGGTACATATATACTGCTAGGTAACAGGGGCATCAGGGTAAAAGAAACTCTGCCCATTGTTTCCTGCCGGCGCCGGGAATCGAACCCTGGACCACAGGATTACGTGTGCAGCGTGCTGTCTACTCAGCCACTGGACCCCTGCACTTAGCCAATGGTCCCCAGTGTGTGGGTGTACTCACCTATTTGTACTCACTTATTTGTGCTTGCAGGGGTTGAGCTTTGGTTCTTTTGTCCCCTCTCTCAACTGTCAATCAACTAGTGTACAGATTCTTGAGCCTACTGCGCTCTATCATATCTACATTTAAAACTGTGTATGGAGTCAACCTCCACCACATCATTGCCTAGTGCATTCCATCCGTTAACTACTCTGACACTGAAAAAGTTCCTTCTAACGTCCCTGTGGCTCATGTGGGTACCCAGTTTCCACCTTTGTCCCCTTGTTCGCGTCCCACCAGTGTTGAATAGTTTATCCTTGTTTACCCGGTCGATTCCCCTGAGGATTTTATAGGTTGTGATCATGTCTCCTCTTACTCTTCTGTCTTCCAGTGTCGTAAGGTGCATTTCCCGCAGCCTTTCCTCGTAACTCATGCCTCTTAGTGCTGGGACTAGTCTAGTAGCATACCTTTGGACTTTTTCCAGCTTCGTCTTGCGCTTGACAAGGTACGGGCTCCATGCTGGGGCCGCATACTCCAGGATTGGTCTTACATATGTGGTGTACAAGATTCTGAATGATTTCTTACACAGGTTCCTGAACGCTGTTCTGAGGTTAGCCAGCCTCGCATATGCCGCAGACGTTATTCTTTTAATGTGGGCTTCAGGAGAGAGGTTTGGTGTGATATCAACTCCTAGATCTTTCTCTCTGTCCGCTTCATTAAGTACTTCATCTCCAATTCTGTATGCTGTGTCTGGCCTCCTGTTTCCACTGCCTATTTTCATTACTTTGCATTTACTCGGGTTGAACTTCGACATCCATTTGTTGGACCATTCACTCAGTCTGTCTAGGTCATCTTGTAGCCTCCTACTTTCATCCTCTGTTTCAATCCTCCTCATAATTTTTGCATCATCGGCAAACATTGAGAGAAACGATTCTATACCCTCTGGGAGATCATTTACATATATCAGAAACAGTATAGATCCAAGGACTGACCCCTGCGGGACTCTACTTGTAACGTCTCACCAATTTGAGACCTCACCCCGCACATTGACTCATTGTCTCCTGTTGCTTAGGTACTCCTTTATCCAATGGAGTACCTTCCCGTTCACTCCAGCCTGCATCTCCAGCCTTTTCACTAGCCTCTTGTGTGGTACTGTATCAAAGGCTTTCTGACAATCCAATAATATGCAGTCTGCCCATCCCTCTCTTTCTTGCCTTATTTTTGTTGCCTGGTCATAGATTTCAAGTAACCCTGTGAGGCAGGACCTCCCATCCCTGAACCCATGTTGATGCTGTGTTACAAAGATCTTTCACGCCAGATGCTCCACTAGGTTTCTTCGCACAATCTTCTCCATAAGCTTGCATGGTATGCAGGTTAGGGACACTGGCCAGTAGTTCAGTGCCTCCTGTCTATCCCCTTTCTTGTATATCGGGACTACGTTAGCTGCTTTCCAAATATCTGGCAGTTCCCTTGTTGCCAGTGATTTGTTATACACTATGGAGAGTGGTAGGCACAGTTCTTCTTTCCTTTAGTATCCAAGGGGAGATTCATCTAGGCCTATAGCCTTTGTCACATCCAACTCTAGTAAACACTTCCTTACTTCCCCGCAGGTAATCTCAAGCTCTTCCAGTGGTTCCTAGTTAGCTATTCCCTCTCTTATCTCTGGAGTTTCTCCTTGCTCGAAGGTGAAGACCTCCTGGAATTTCTTATTCAGTTCCTCACACACTTCCTGGTCGTTTGTGGTGTGAATATGCATGTATTCACCTAGTTGTTCTTGCGGTGGTTGAGCTCTGCTCTTTCGGCAGCCTCTCAACTGTCAATCAATCAAATGTAACTAACTAATGTCCCCCCCCCCCACCACACACACAACCAGGAAGCAGCTCCGTAACAGCTGTCTAACTCCCAGGTACCTATTTACTGCTAGGTAACAGGGTCATCAGGGTGAAAGAAACTTTGCCCTGCACACTGTCTGCTCAGCTACCAGACCCCTAAACCCCCGACTCTTTAACAGATGTGTGACGGAGTGTCTGGGAAGGAGAGAGTGTTATCATGTTATAACCATAACTTGTTCCTATGTCAACTCTGGCTGCCGATCCCCTGACAAATACTACAAACCAAAACAGTCTACCCTGCAGATTTTCAACACAGGAAAACAGTTGTGTTATATATATTTTTGGACTAAAAATTTACATGTATCGTGAGCATTTGTCATAGAAACATATTTAAAGACAACTCAATAACAAATCTTCCAGAAATTAGTAAATATTCCATTACAAATTTTCTACTTACAGAAATGTTAGCCAAATATCCTTAGATTGCTAACTATAGGTAGTAAATGTGGCTGATTGTAACCTTTCCACAGCCGCCCTCTGCACGAGGGTGTGGAGTGGCGTGTATGATAAGTAAATCATATTATGAAACAATCTCCTCACATTTGTAAGCTGCTTAATTTACGTAACGTTACTTGTATTCATTCTTGAACCCATTGTTGATATAATAATTCATTACACAGAGCAAGTAGCTTATGGAAACTGTAATTTGTTTACCTAAATGAATTTTTGGGCTGAATTAATGAATATATATATATATATATATATATATATATATATATATATATATATATATATATATATATATATATATATATATATATATATTAGTATATTTTGGTAGCAGTCTTTCCTGTAGACATATATTATTAAATATGACCGAAAAAGTAAGATTAATAATTCTAACACGAATTTTCTCGATCTTTCTTACGTTTCTTTTCACTGTTGATGGTAATTCAAAGATCAATTCTCCAAAATTCATTTTTATTTCTAGTCTGACGCGACACTTGAGCGAGTTTCGTAAAACTTATTACATTTTCAAAGCCTTTAGTTTACAAACACACAACTGAAACTGAATAGAGCTTACGCATCTTCGATTTTATATCTACATTTGGATGAGGTGGATGAGGTGAAAACAAACTTTCATCAATGGGTATTGAATGGGTATTAAATTCAAACACAAGACAGAACACGAAACAATGGGTATTGAATGGAAGTAATTGTAGAAAGACTATTGGTCCATATTTCTTGATGCTTCTATATTGGAGCGGAGTCTTGAAGTGGGTAGAATATAGTTGTGCATTAATTGGCTGTTGATTGCTGGTGTTGACTTCTTGATGTGTAGTGCCTCGCAGACGTCGAGCCGCCTGCTATCGCTGTATTTATCGATGATGTCTGTGTTGTTTGCTAAGATTTCTCTGGTGATGGTTTGGTTGTGGGAAGAGGCTATAAGTTCCTTAATGGAGCCCTGTTGCTTATGCATCGTTAAACGCCTGGAAAGAGATGTTGTTGTCTTGCCTATATACTGAGTTTTTTGAGGCTTACAATCCCCAAGAGGGCATTTGAAGGCATAGACGACGTTGGTCTCTTTTAAAGCGTTCTGCTTTGTGTCTGGAGAGTTTCTCATGAGTAGGCTGGCCGTTTTTTTGGTTTTATAATAAATTGTCAGTTGTATCTTCTGATTTTTGTCTCTAGGGATAACAGACAATTTTTTAAAAAATTTAGGGATTTTTTTAGGGAAATTTAGGGAAAACTGTAGGGATTTTTTGTCTGTAGTTATCCCTACAGACAAAAATCAGAAGATACAACTGACAATTTACTATAAAACCAAAAAAACGGCCAGCCTACTCATAAGAAACTCTCCAGAAACAAAGCAGAACGTTTTAAAAGAGACCAACGTCGTCTATGCCTTCAAATGCCCTCTTGGGGATTGTAAGCCTCAAAAAACTCAGTATATAGGCAAGACAACAACATCTCTTTCCAGGCGTTTAACGATGTATAAGCAACAGGGCTCCATTAAGGAACATATAGCCTCTTCCCACAACCAAACCATCACCAGAGAAATCTTAGCAAACAACACAGAAATCATCGATAGATACAGCGATAGCAGGCGGCTCGACGTCTGTGAGGCACTACACATCAAGAAGTTAACACCAGCAATCAACAGCCAATTAATGCACAACTATATTCTACCCACTTCAAGACTCCGCACCAATATAGAAGCATCAAGAAATATGGGCCAATAGGCCCTTTGCAGTTATTTCCATTCTTCCCTTTAATTTATCCAATTTATACCCATTGCACCTTGTTCTGTCTTGTGTTGAAAGTTATGTTGATCTCATCCAAAACTGTTGTAACATATCACCTCACCGAAATGCGAGTACATAAGACAAAAGCAGTTTAAATGATAGCATAGTAAAACTCTGTTTAGTGTTTGCAGGTTATAGTTGTGTGAGTGTGTAAACTGAAGTCTTTGAAAATGTAAAAAGGTTTTACGAAACACGTTCAAGTGTTGCGTCAGACTAGAAATAACAATTAATTTTAGAGAAATGATATTTCAATTACCATCGACAGTAAAAAGAAACATAAGAAATATTGAGAAAATTCGAGTTAGAATTATAAATCTTACTTTTTCGTTCATATTTTATAATATATGTCTACAAGAAAGACTGCTACCAAAATATACTAATATATATATATATATATATATATATATATATATATATATATATATATATATATATATATATATATATATATATATATATATAAATATATATATATATATATATATATATATATATATATATATATATATATATATATATATATATATATATATATATATATTAGCATATTTTGGTAGCAGTCTTTCCTGTAGACATATATTATAAAATATGAACGAAAAAGTAAGATTAATAATTCTAACACGAATTTTCTCGATCTTTCGTACGTTTCTTTTCACTATTGGTGGTAATTCAAAAATCAATTCTCCAAAATTCATTTTGATTTCTAGTCTGACGCGACACTTGAGCGCGATTCGTAAAACTTATTACATTTTCAAAGACTTTAGCTTACACATACACAACTGAATAGAACTTACACATCTTCGATTTGTTTATATCAACATTTGAGTGAGGTGGATGGGGTGAGGTGGTATTAATAGGGTATTAAATTCCTAAACACAAGACAGAACACGAAACAATGGGTATTGAATGGAAGTGATTTGTAGAAAGCCTATTGGTCCATATTTCTTGATGCTTCTATATTGGAGCGGAGTCTTGAGGTGGGTAGAATATAGTTGTTCATTAATTGGCTGTTGATTGCTGGTGTTGACTTCTTGATGTGTAGAGCCTTGCTGACGTCAAGCCGCCTGCTATCGCTGTATCTATCGATGATTTCTGTGTTGTTTACTAGGATTTCTCTGGCGATGGTTTGGTTGTGGGAAGAGATTATATGTTCCTTAATGGAGCCCTGTTGCTTATGCATCATTAAACGCCTAGAAAGAGATGTTGTTGTCTTGCCTATATACTGGGTTTTTTGGAGCTTACAGTCCCCAAGAGGGCATTTGAAGGCATAGACGACGTTGGTCTCTTTTAAAGCGTTCTGCTTTGTGTCTGGAGAGTTTCTCATGAGTAGGCTGGTCGTTTTTCTGGTTTTATAGTAAATCGTCAGTTGTATCCTCTGATTTTTGTCTGTAGGGATAACGTTTCTATTAAGAATATCTTTCAGGACCCTTTCCTCCGTTTTATGAGCTGTGGAAAAGAAGTTCCTGTAAAATAGTCTAATAGGGGGTATAGGTGTTGTGTTAGTAGTCTCTTCAGAGGTTGCATGGCGTTTCACTTTCCTTCTTATGATGTCTTCGACGAAACCATTGGAGAAGCCGTTGTTGACTAGGACCTGCCTTACCCTACAGAGTTCTTCGTCGACTTGCTTCCATTCTGAGCTGTGGCTGAGAGCACGGTCGACATAAGCGTTAACAACACTCCTCTTGTACCTGTCTGGGCAGTCGCTGTTGGCATTTAGGCACATTCCTATGTTCGTTTCCTTAGTGCAGACTGCAGTGTGGAAACCTCCGCTCTTTTCCATGACTGTTACATCTAGAAAGGACAGCTTCCCATCCTTTTCCATCTCATAAGTGAAACGCAGCATGGAACTCTGCTCAAATGCCTCCTTCAGCTCCTGCAGATGTCTGACATCAGGTACCTGTGTAAAAATGTCGTCAACATACCTGCAGTATATGGCCGGTTTCAAGTTCATTTCGACTAAGACTTTCTGCTCGATGGTACCCATGTAGAAGTTTGCAAACAGGGCACCTAGGGGAGAACACATGGCGACCCCATCTACTTGCTTATACATGTGCCCATCCGGGCTCAAGAAGGGTGCCTCTTTAGTACAAGCTTGGAGTAGTTTCCTTAGGATGTTTTCTGGTATGTCAAGAGGAGTGCAGGCCGGATCACGATACACTCTGTCGGGTATCATCCCGATTGTCTCGTCCACAGGTACGTTGGTAAACAGAGATTCTACGTCCAACGAGGCTCTTATCCCTGTGGCCCGTGTGCCCCGCAGTAAGTCAACAAATTCCTTTGGAGACTTCAGGCTGAATGCGCAAGGGACATAAGGAGTCAGCAGGCTGTTGAGTCGCTTCGCCAGTCTGTTCGTAGGTGTGGGTATCTGGCTGATGATTGGCCGAAGTGGGTTTCCAGGCTTGTGTGTCTTGACATTTCCATACGCATATCCAGGTTTATATTCCCCAATAATCTTTGGCAGGTGGAGTCCGGATTTCTTGGTGTTCACAGTTTCGATCAGTTTGTTGACCTTTGCTTTCAATTCGGCTTTAGTGTCCTTCGTTACCCTTTGGAATTTAGTTTGGTCAGAGAGTATGAGGTTCATTTTCGCCAGATATTCGTCTTTTTTAAGAATGACGTATATTGGTGACTTGTCAACTCTCCTGACATATATGTATATATGCACAGACTTGCCTAATACCGCAAGCTGAAGAATATAACTTTTTAAACACTCAATCCACCAGGAGACTCGAACCCTGGCCAACAGAGTGGCCAACCCGTTCTCGCAAATTTAATATGTCAATATTGACTTATTAAATATGTGCATAGGTGACATACTTAACATAATAGTTTCCCTTGAAAAGCTTCATAGAAAACACCGACCTTACCTAACCTACTTAGTATGTTAAGATAAGCATCTTATTGCTTCGTAATTACAATTATTACCTAACCTATACCTATAATAGGGTAAGTAACAATTGTAATTACGAAGCTATAAGATGCTTATTTTAACATACTAAGTAGGTTAGGTAAGGTCGGTGTTCTCTATGAAGCTTTTCAAGGGAAACTATTATGTTTAGTATGTCACCTATGCACGCAAGTAGTAAGTCAATATTGGCTTATTAAATTTGCGAGAACGGGTTGGAGTGGCAGGTACACACTGTATCCACTGCACCATACTTCAAAGCCATAAGAGAGGTAGGAATTCTGGGGTATTTAACCCACCAGAATTCCATTCTCTCCCAGGCAATGAGACAGTGAAGGACCTCTGGTGTTCATTTAATCGAGCCCTGCTATGCTTCTCTTACGGCTTTGAATTTCTACCTCTCTTAGGTGTTTGAAGTATGGTGCAGTGCATACAGTGTGTACCTGCCACTCTGTTGGCCAGGGTTCGAGTCTCCTGGTGGGTTGAGTGTTTAAAAAGATATATATATAAATATATATATATATATATATATATATATATATATATATATATATATATATATATATATGTATATATATATATATATATATATATATATATGTATGTATGTATGTATGTATGTATATTTTGGAAGCAGTCTTTCTTGTAAACATATGTAATTAAATATGACCGAACAAGTAAGATTAATAATTCTAACATGAATTTTCTCAATATTTCTAATGTTTATTTTCACTGCTCTGACTTGTGTTGAAAGTTTTGTTCACCTCATCCAAAACTGTTGTAACATATCACCTCACCCAAATGCGAGTATATACGACAAAAACAGTTTAAATGATAGCATAGTAAAACTCTGTTTAGTGTTTGCAGGTTATAGTCCAGCCACAGCACAGGATGGAAGCAAGTCGATGAAGAACTCTGTAGGGTAAGGCTGGTCCTAGTCAACAACGGCTTCTCCAATGGTTTCGTTGAAGACATCACAAGAAGGAAGGTGAAACGCCATGCAACCTCTGAAGAGACAACTAACACAACACCTATACCCCCTATTAGACTATTTTACAGGAACTTCTTTTCCACAGCTCATAAAATGGAGGAAAGGGTCCTGAAAGATATTGTCAGTAGAAACGTTATCCCTACAGACAAAAATCAGAAGATACAATTGACGATTTACTATAAAACCAAAAAATGGCCAACCTACTCATGAGAAACTCTCCAGACACAATGCAGAACGCTTTAAAAGAGACCAACGTCGTCTATGCCTTCAAATGCCCACTTGAGGACTGTAAGCCTCAAAGAACTCAGTATATAGGCAAGACAACAACATCTCTTTCCAGGCGATTAACGATGCATAAGCAACAGGGCTCCATTAAGAAACATATAATCTCTTCCCACAACCAGACCATCACCAGAGAAGTCTTAACAAACAACACAGAAATCATCGATAGATACAGCGATAGCAGGCGGCTTGACATCTGCGAGGCACTACACATCAAGAAGTCAACACCAGCAATCAACAGCCAATTAATGCACAACTATATTTTACCCACTTCAAGACTCCGCACCAATATAGAAGCATCAAGAAATATGGGCCAATAAGCCCTTTGCAGTTACTTCCATCCTTCCCTTTAATTTACCCAATTTATACCCATTGTTTCGTGTTCTGTCTTGTGTTGAAAGTTTTGTTCACCTCATCCAAAATTGTTGTAACATATCACTTCACCCAAATGCAGGTATATAAGATGAAAGTTGTTTAAAATTATAGCATAGAAGAACTCTGTTTAGTGTTTGCAGGTTATAGTTGTGTGTGTGTAAACTAAAGTCTTTTAAAATGTAATGAATTATTATCTTATAACGCTAATATCGCTAATCTCCGAAAGTTCTCCACCAATTGCTTTGAAATTTTCACAAAACGGTCCATTCACATCCCAGTGGATTTTTATATACATATTATATAGATGTCATATCTGTGATGGGAAAAGAAATGCTTTGTTTAAAAACTGTGTTTTTCATGTGAAGGAAATCTTTGAAACCTCTTTATTGAATGCTTTTAAATTTTGACACAGTGTTGCATTCGAATAGGCGCATGTTTTTATATACCAACTACATACATGGTGGCTCACCTGTGACAGGAAAAAAACATGCTTTTTTGACAAACAATGCCATCTGTTGGACGTAAGAGCAATACACACTGAAATCTCTGAAAGTTCTTCACCGATTGCTTTGAAATTTTGATACACTGTTCCATTCGAATACACACGTGTTTTCATATGCCTACTATATAGATGCCACACCTGTGACAAGTAAAAACTTTTTTTTAAAAAAGCACCATCTGTTGCACGTAATAGCAACACACGCTATACTAAATATGTTACGATTCCATTTCAGTGTTTCCAATTGCATTGATAAATTGAATTTTCATAGATTTCGATTTATTTTCATTTTGATTTAATTATTTTGTGTGACATTGTTTTGCAATTGAGCTGTGTTGTTTACCATACCGTTCATTTTATGAGTATAGTTTATTTTTTTTTATATTTTCATTTTTTCATTTCGTTTTTTAAATATTTTTCTGATATTTCAGTGATGGACACATTAGATCATTTGGGAATGCATCAGACGAGGGAGTGGTGAATGGTTGGGGGGACAAGGGGACAGGGGAGTGGGTAATGGTGGGGAGGACGACGGGACAGGGGAATTGGGGAGGGTGGGGACGATGGGACAAGGGAGTGGGTAATGGTGGGGAGTACATGTGGATGGGGAAAGGGGGGAATGGTAGGGAGGACAAGGGGACAGGGTAATGGGAGATGTTGGTGAGGACGAGGGGACAGTGGGGTGGGGGATGGCGTGGAGGACAAAGGGATGGGAGAATGGTGGGGAGGACGAAAGAATGAGGGGAGTGGGAGATTGGTTAGTAGGACGAGGGGATGGGGGAGTGAGGAATGGTTGGTAGGACAAGAGGATGAGTGAGTGGGGGTATGGTGGGGAGGGCTGGGAGACCGGGAAAGGTTGCTGTTGCTCAGCAACTCACATGTGTTGCTGAGCCACAGCAAGGCGTGGCCGGGTACAGCTAGTCAATATAAATAAAAATGGAAATGTTAATTTGTTCAAAACCGCTAATCTCCAAAAGTTCTTCACAGATTGCTTTGAAATTTTCATATAACGTTTCATTCGCATCTGAGCAGATTTTTATATACATACTACATAGATGTCATGTCTGTGACGGAAAAATACACGCTTTTTCATAAAACTGTGTTTTTCATGTGAAGGAAATCTTCGAAACCTCTTTACCGATTGCTTTGAAATTTTGGCACAATGTTGCATTCGAATAGGTGTATGTTTTTATATACCTACTATATACATGCCTCACCTGTGACAGGAAAAAAAAAGTTTTGTTAAAAAATAGGGCCATCGGTTGGACGTAGGAGCAACATACACTTTAATCTCCAAAAGTTCTTCACCGATTGCTTTGAAATTTTGACTCAACACTCCATTCGAATACACATGTTTTTTCATATACCTACTTTATTGATGCCACACCTATCACAGGTAAAAAACTTTTTTTTGAACAGCACTATCTGTTGCATGTAATAGCAACACATGCTAAACTAAATATGTTATGATTCCATTTCAATGTTTCCGATTGCATTGATAAATTGAATGGAGTTGTGTAAAACCTTGGTTTGTGCCTCGGAGAGGCTGCGGTATCCAGTAAGTTTAGTAGAACTTCGGTTTCAATTCTTTTAACTCTGTCGTAGCTCAGTCGATTAAGGCAGTGTCTAGGATGCTCCCGGACGCAGGTTCGAATCCTCGTCATGGCTCTTGTGGATTTGTTCATTTGATAAATTGAATTTTCAAACATTTCGATTTATTTTCATTTTGATGTAATTATTTTGTGTGACATTGCGTTGGAATTGAGCTGTATTGTTTATCATTCCATTCATTTCGTCAGTATAAGTATAGATGCCACACTTGTGACTGGAAAAAAACATTTTTTTTTTTAGAAACAGTGTCATCTGTTGGTCGTAAGAGCAACACATGGTATACTAAATATGTTACGATTCCTTTTCAATATTCCAACTTCATTGATAAATAGAATTTTCATAGATTTTTATTTATTTTTATTTTGGTTTAATTGTTTTGTGTGACATCGCATTGGAATTGAGCTGTATTGTTCATTATACCATTCATTTTGTGAGTATAGTTTATTATGCTATTATGTCATTTTTTTCATTTCTTTTTTTTTTAATTTTTTTTCTTATTTTTTTGTGATGGGGAACATCAGATCATTTGATGCTCCCAATTTTCTGATGGGAACATGAGATAATTTTGGGAATGCATTGAACGAGGGAGTGGGGAATGGAGGGGAGGACGAGGGGACGAGAGTGGGTAATGGTGGGAAGAACGAGGGGAGGAGGTAATGGTGGGGAGGACGAGAGGACCAGGGAGTTGGGGATGGTGGGGACGAGGGGACAGAGGAATAGAAAATGGTGGGGAGGACAAGGAGACATGGGAATGGAGGATAAGTGGAAGGGGGAGGGGGGGGGGATGGTAGGGTGGATGAGGGGATGGGTGAGTAGGAGATGGTAGGGGGGGGGGGACGAGTGGGACAGTGGAGTGGGGAATGGTTTGGAGGACGAGGGGACACTGGAGTAGGGGGTTGGTAGGGAGGACAAAGAGATGGGGGAAGGGGGTAATGATGGGAGGACTTGGAGACAGGGGAAAGATTGCTCAGCAATGCACATGTGTTGCTGAGCCACAGCAACACGTAGCTGGGTACAGCTAGTTTATAAATACAAATTTAAATATTTGTTTTGTTAAAAATTGCTAATCGCCTAAGATTTTTCACCGACTGCTTTGAAACTTTGACACAATGTTCCATTCGAATACATGCGTGTTTTATATACCTACTATATAGATGTCATGTTTGTGACTGGTAAAAACATTATTTTTTTAAATTGTGTTTTACATTTGAGTTTCCTTGTGATAAAAATCTATGAAACTTTTATACCGATTGCTTTTGAAATTTTGACACAACGTTGCATTCGAATATGCGCGTGTTTTTACATGCCTGCTATATACATGCCAAACCTATGACAGGTGAAAACATGTTTTTTTTTTTAATAACAGCGCCATCTGTTGGACATAAAAACAACATACTTTATACTAAATAATTTTACAATTCCATTTCAATGTTTCTGATTGCATTGTTAAATTGAATTGTCATATATTTCTATTTATTTTCATTTTCATTTGATTATTTGGTGTAACATTGCGTTGAAATTGAGCTGTGTCGTTTATCATAGCATTTGTTTTGTGATTATAGTTTATTTTTTCATTATTTTTCATTCTTTTTTTTTAACTGTTCCTCTTATTTTTTCTGTGATAGGAACATCATATCATTTGATGTTCTCATTTTTCTGATGGGAACATCTGACAATTTGGAAACACATCGGACGGGGGAGCAGAGAATGGTGGGGAGGACGAGTGGATGGGAAAGTGGTGGATGGTGGGGAAGACGAGGAGATGGGGGGAGTGGAGAATGGTGGGGGGGTTGATGGAATAGGGGAGTGGGGGATGGTGGGGAGGACAAGGGGACGGGAGAATAGGGAAATTGTGGGGAGGACGAGGGGATGGAGGAGTGGGGGATTGTGGGGGAGGACGAGGGGACGGGGAAGGCGGGAATGATAGGGAAGACGAGGGGACAGGGAAGTAGGGGATGGTGGGGAGGAAGAGGGGATGGGTGAGTGGGGGAATGTTGGGGAGAACAAGGGGACGAGGAGGGGGAAATGATGGGGAGAACGAGGAGAAGGGGTTGGGGCGAATGGTGGGAGGATGAGGGGGAAGGGGAGTGGGGAATGGTTGTGAGGACAAGGGGATGGGTGTAGGGGAATGGTGGGGAGGACGGGAGGACGGAGGAGGGTTTGTTTATTATTTAGAAGATCACCCTGATATGTGTCTGGTTCTGGGAGAGGGAGTTCAGCGTTACCTTTATTCAGGGGATTCAGCTCACACTGCCTTGTTGTCATAAGTACACATCCGCTCCTGAGCAGCCGTGACTCTCCACACTCTCCTTACTGTGGGATGATCTCTCAATGTCCCATAGTTAGTTATTGTTAACTATCACCAAAGTTATAACCATGTCTTTCTCTCTCTCTTTCTAGCTAGGAAGCCTCACAGGACAAAAACAAAAGCCAGCTAACGAATCTAACATTTAATACTCAAACACATACAATATACATATTCAAGAATAGTGATAAAACAATGTCGACTCTTAGGCTGCTACCAACTGATTACACTCCAATATCATCTCATGTCTCCAACCTATAACTGTATCAGGCTGCTGCTTATACTTCAGCTTACAACCTTCTGCTCCCTTCACTGCTCTAGGCTGCAATATATGGCACATACTATATTCACAAATTTCCTTCTCTACAAAAGGTATCAATCTCTCACCTTACACTGCGCCTTTCATGCCAAAATGTTATCAAGGACTCCTGTAAACATCAAGGTCCATATGATCCTCTGTTCCATTACTCGAGGTCCATATGATCCTCCATTCCATTACTCGAGGTCCCTACTACAATCATCATCTGGGTCCTCATAATATCCTGTAAGGTACTCCTGCAGTCCCTGCAATCAGCTGCACACCAAGTCCTCTGTACATGTAAGTGAAGCTCTCTCCATACGCTTCACACAAGTGACGTGTAGCTCCCTACACTACTCGAAGATTCACTATGTTTCTGGAGTTCCTCTCCTCAACTTGAAGTCCTGCACCACCTTGCAGTTCAGCTCGTATTCCTCCTCTGGTACGAAGTTCTCTCACTAACGTCTCCCACACAAAACTTTGCAGTTCTCCCACACAAAACTTTGCAGTTCTACCACACAAACGTTGCAGTTCTCCCACACAAACGTTGCAGTTCTCCCACACAAACGTTGCAGTTCTCCCACACAAACGTTGCAGTTCTCCCACAAAAACGTTGCAGTTCTTCCACACAAACGTTGCAGTTCTCCCACACAAACCTGCAAATCCATCATCATGCATAATTAAATGCTTTCCTAACAAAACACAATTAAATGTATTCACATAAAATAAAACTCCTCCATCCGACATCTCTCTAAACAGTAATGCGTCGCCGCGATGGTCCTCCCCCATCCTGGGCGAGTCCACACTGGGAACATGTCTTGACACGTCGCTGGGGGGGGGGGGCGCTATCCATGTTGCGAGGCTGGGGAGCTTCCCTCCTCAGTCAGCACTTGACCTACGACGAGGGAGGATGTACCACTCCTCCCTCCAGCATGTTCTTTTATTTCTAACCTCTCATTTTAGTCCACTGCCACAATAACAATATATAGTGGTCACACAGGCAACCACTATAACAACTGCTACATGAGCTTACCTCAGAACTTGTATCTCGATGACACTCAACTGTGGTGCTCCAAGATGTTGTCTTCTAAGACATCCAACAAGGTTTCTTTAAGACTGCCTCACAGCTCTTCTGCTCCTGACATGAGTACATTAAGTCGCCCCAACAGGCTTCACACACATAAACGCCTGCGTGATTCCCTCCTCATGAAGAAGCACACAGTTAAAGTTCTACTTACTGCCATAAATATATCTTTCCTCTGACCTCTCAATCTGGTCTCGAGAGCAGAATAACTCTCACAAGGGTAGACTTGTTCTACTCACGGTACATGGGGTCATAACACAGTGTAGGTAGATTTTTTGATTGGTGGCAGAGTTGGTAGATGATTGTGGTTGGTGGCAGTGTTGGTAGATAGTTGTGGTTGTCGGCAGTGTCGAAAGATGATTGTGGGTATTGTCATTGTCAGAAGATAGCTGTGGGTGGTGGCAGTGTTGGAAGATTGTTGTAGTTGGTTGCAGTGCTAGTAGATAGTTGTGGTTGGTGGCATTGTTGTAAGAAGGTAGTGATTGGTGGCAGTGTTGGTAGATGGCTGGTGTTTGTGGAAGTGTTGGTAGATTGTTGTGGTTGTTGATGGGTGGTGTTGTTGTGGTTGTTGGGAGTGTTGATAGATAGATGTCGTTCAGTGGTCAATATTTGTGGTTGGTGACAGTGTAGGTAAATGGCTGCTTGTGGTGGCAGTGTTGGTAGATGGTTGTGGTTGGAAGTAATGTTGGTAGATGTTGTGGTAGGTCGCAGTGGTAGTAAATGGTTGTGGTTGGTGTCAGTTTTGGAAGATTGTTGTCGTTGGTGGCATGGCTGGTAGATGTTTGTTTTTGGTGACAGTGTCGGTAATGACTTTGGGTGGGTGGAAGTGTTGTTGGTAGATGGTTGTGGCTGGTGGCGGTGTTGGCAAATAAATGTTGTTGGTGGCAATGTTTGTAGAAGTTTGTGGTTGGTGGCAGTGTCAGTAGATGGTTTTGTGTGGTGACAGTGATGGTAGATGGTTGTGGCTGGTGGCAGCGTTGGAAGACGTTTGTGGTTTGTCACAATGATGGTAGATGGATTTCGTTGGTGGTATTGGTAGAATATGGTTGTGGTGTTGGTGGCAGTGTTAGAAGACGGTTTTGGTTGGGAGCAGTGTCGGTATATGGTTGTGGTTGGTGGCAGTGTTGGTAGATGGTTATGGTTGGTGGCAGTGGTGGTAGATTTTGAAGTTGATTTCATTGTTGGTATAGGCTGTTGTTTGTGGCAGTTTGGTTAGATGTTTGTTGATGGTGGCAGTGTCGGTAGACGGCTGTATGTGGTGAAAGTGTTGGTAGATTGTTGTGGGTGGTGGCAGTGTTAGTAGATTTTTGTGGTTGGTAGCAGCGTCGAATGATTGTTGCTGTCAGCGGCATTGCCGGTAGAGAGCTGTTCGTGGTGGCAATGTTGGAGGATGTTTGTAGTTGGTGGCGGCATTTGTATTTGTGGTTGTGGTTTGTGGGAGTGGTGGTAGATAGTTGAAGTGGGTGGTAGATGTTTGTGGTTGGTGGCAGTGTCGGTAAATGGCTGTGGGTGGTGACAGTGTTCGTAGAAGTTTGATGTTAATGGCAATAATGGTAGATGGTTGTGGTTTGAGGCAGTGTTGTTATAGTGTATGAGGTTGTTGGCAGTGTTGGTAGATAAATGTTGTGGGTGGCCGGTGTTTGTATTTGGTAACAGTGTCGGTAAATTAATGGGTGGTGACAGTGCTGGTAGAATGTTATGGATAGTTGTAATGTTGGTAGATAGGTATGGTTAGTGATAAAGTTGGTTGATGTTGAGGTTGGTGGCAGTGGTAGTAATTGGATGTGGTTGGTAGTAGTGCTGGTAGATTGTTTAAGTTGGTAGCATTGGTGGAAGAGGGATGTTGTATGTTGATAATGTTGGTAGATTTCTGAGGTTGTGGCAGTGTTATTAGATAGTTGAGGTTGATGGCGGTGTCGAACGTTGGTTAAGGTTAGTGGCATTGTCGGAAGATAGCTGTGAGTGATGGAGGTGTTTAAAGTTGGTTGTAGATGGTGGAAGTGTTGGTAGATGGCTCTGAGTAGTGTAAATGGAGACGTAGACTGTGTGCAAGCTCTGCAACAGGTGTGCGATTGCACACCTGTTGCAGGGCTTACACACGGTCGGCACCCTAGTAGCATATATAGTAGCTCCTGGCAGTATGGGTTCGAGTTACTTCTGGAGGGTGAGTTCTCAGTTGCATATATGCCTGGGAACCATTTAGGCTTGTTTGCATATATATATATATATAAATATATATATATATATATATATATATATATATATACATATATATATATATATATATATATATATATATATATATATATATATATATATATATATACATATATATATATATATATATATATATATATATATATATATATATATATATATATATATATATATATATATATATATATATATATATATATATATAATAGGCTCTAGCTGGAAGAAGGGGGACCCATAGCCTTGGAGGAAACCACGCATAACGCATTAGAGGGAATGTTTAGATCCCCTCCAATACAGTTTCTGTGTGCTTTTCTCCTACCACCCCCTTCCTTTTTTATTTTTTGTGCTTTATTATGCATTTGATGGTTACAAGATATACATGGGTTGATACAAAAATAATAATGCAAAAAGGTGCTTAAAGGTTATGGATCTCTTGAAAAACACAACAATGGGAAACATTGATGAATGTCACAGACGGGTTCGATCATTGTTGCAGGTCAAACACTTCTTCGAATTCCTCTGAAGTTGGACTAGTGCCCAAGACGCAACAGGCATTTCCCCTCTGAATCGCAACACTGAGGCGCTGGAACAAGAAACTTTTTGCTCTCTGGTCTTTTGTAGCGCTGATCAATTTGTCCCCCAATTCCTTCAGGAACTTCAATGCACATTTTCCCCACGAACCGAGGGTCTCCGAGCCGATCGGAACAAACCTGTAGCAGTGTGCTAGACCTCTGTATTTAATACTTTTCTGCGATTCCCTGAAAGAAGCAGCACCACCGCTTTCACGTGTGCTGTAGTGGAGGTAGGTACTGGCCAGTGTGGCAGCGCACTTGTAGTCCCATACCACTTGCTTACCATCCTTCCAAGGTAGCAAGGTGACCCCATCAGGGCGCTTCTGAGGGTCGTTAGGTCTGGATAAGTGTGGTTCTCTTTGTGCCGGGCAGCGGGCTGTGGCGAGGCTCCTCTTGATGATGTCGTTGACTTCTTCATGTCTTGCAATTTTACCCTGTGATTTACAACATACCAGACCATGACGACCATATTGGTCTGCCATTGCAGTTCCGCAGATGCACATATGTTCGGTGAGGAAGGGGGCGGCAAGGCGAAGGGCAACTCCAATGCGGAGAGCGTCATGACTGAGGCGAGTTCCCAGGGCTGCATTGGGCACAGCAAATAAAAAATCCCCGGCGTGGGGTGCTGTTACCGCTAGGAGGCGGGCTTTGTTTTCAGCATCAGCATTGTCAATCATTGCTGTGACAGTCTTTTCCATTATGGGGCTATCCCAGTGGGCCTGCTTGTGGTCTTTTGGGACTTGTGGTCGGGGTTGAGGGTGTGCAATGGTGTCCCATTGTCTGGCTGCTTCGATGAACGTTTGATCATGAGTTCCCGCTGTCTCTCTCATACGCTCTGGTAGGATCTGCCCTACCAATTCGTTGGCTGCTGTACATGAGGATAAGAATGCTGGAAGTGCTACCTCAGTTGCCTTTCGTATGCCTATTCCTCCAAATCTCATTGGTAGTGTTGCTTGGTCCCACTGCCTGTCATCTAAATCTAGGTTGAGCGCCTTCCTGAATATTGACCTGAGGAGCTCATCATATTGATTTAGAAGTGGGTTGCCAAAAGTGGGAGCACACCTTAAGAAGTATGTTAGCCTGGGCAAGGTAAGGCACTTTGTGAGAAGGTAGAGGGCATCGTGGGAGTCCAAGTCCCCAATTCTCTCTTTCATCCTCTTTAGGTCTCTAAACTTTTCGTCAAGGACTGCAGCAATGGCATTGTGGCCCAGAGGTGCTCCGAGTAGTGTGCAGTCGGTAGGTTTAACGACTGAGGCTTCTGGTAAAACTGATTTTACTGCTCTAATGATTACTTCACTGGATGCAATAATTTCGCACTTGGAGGGGTTAAGAACGAGACCCATGGACTCCCCCCGTGTCTTCACCAGCTGTAGGTCTTCTAGCAGGGAATCTTGAGTGCCTGCCAGAGTGCCATCATCCAGGAACCAGATGTTGAGCTCACTGGACAGTCTGGTTGTAATTTCTCGAACCGCTATGCAAAAGAGGAACGGTGCAAGTGGGTCACCCTGTTGAATTCCCTCTGCTGAGGTGACTTCATGTTTGCCAAACAGGAGGGTTGAGTCTTTGCTGTAGCCTGCTGACACAAACGGGAGAATGCTTGGGCAATGTTCCTGGACTGCAGTGAGGATTGCTTCCCTTTTGACCAAGTTGAAAGCGTTTTTAAAATCTAATTTTACTACTGCCTGGTCTTCAGTAAGAGAGCTAATGTAGACTCGTGCAGCATGAGCCGCTGCTTCACAGCCTTGGGGGACTCCAAACCCCAGCTGGTTGGGTTGCAGCATGGTGGCTGCTTCCATTCGGATACTTCTGACAGCAGCCCTTGCAACTAGGCGGCGAAGGGTATTACCAACGGCAATGGGTCTGATCCCTCCTCCCTTCTTTTTCAGGGCACATAGGGATGCACCAAAGAAGAATGGTTTGATTTCATCAGGGATTAACCCGGCGAGGCAGTTGTTGACAAACGTTGTGATTTCTGTCAGGAGCGCTTCTGCAGCTGGGCCAAGAACAGGGTTCACCATTTCCTTCACATTGTTGAGGTCTTACCCCTGTGTAGCCTCCTGAGGAGCCCGGGGGAAATGAAACGATAGCTTTATAAACCTCTGACTCCCGGAGGACGAGAGGTTCCTGGTTAGGGGCGAGCCTGACCTGTGGGGGAGGTCCACCTATGGCCCTGAGGGGGTGTTTTTCTCTCAGTGCTTGGGCTGTGGTTTCATCCCTGGGCAAAATTTTGTCCTCACTTGTGATCAACCTGAGTGCCCCGACTGTATTGCCCTCTTCAATTTTCTTGCTGACTTGGGTACCTAATTTTCTGTTGTCGCTGATTGTCGTACTTGGTCTGCCTCGGCGGTGTTTGGTGTGTTTGGGGAGGCGGACTAGGTTGTCAGCCCTAGGAAAATCCCTAATTGCTTTATTGACGGATGAGGCCAGTGTCTTTCTTCTCTGTCTGGTACACCTAAGCATGCATTGCCAAAAAGTAGCAGATTGTGCCAGGCTTTGATGGTATCAGGTGCATCAAGGTTATTTGACCCTCTGTTGACTTTTGCGATGAGGTCCGTGTATTTCCCGGCAGCAAATGGGCGAGAAGCCTTTGGGATGTGGGTGAGTGTCCTGGTTGACGTTGCTTTAATTGCCTCTAGCAGGTCGTCTGTTGCAATGTAATCTGTTGCGATTTGTACTGGTGCAACAGGCTCCTCGTAGGGGAGGGGGGGGGGCCTCGTAGCCTGGTGGATAGCGCGCAGGACTCGTAATTCTGTGGCGCGGGTTCGATTCCCGCACGAAGCAGAAACAAATGGGCAAAGTTTCTTTCACCCTGAATGTCCCTGTTACCTAGCAGTAAATAGGTACCTGGGTGTTAGTCAGCTGTCACGGGCTGCTTCCTGGGGGTGGAGGCCTGGTCGAGGACCGGGCCGCGGGGACACTAAAGCCCCGAAATCATCTCAAGATAACCTCAAGATAACCTCCTGAGTGCTGCCTCCTCCCACGGGAGGCCTCCCTGACCCAGGACAGTCGCCATGCTGGCGTATGACTCTGGAGACCGAGTTGATGCTGATGTTGCTCCCACAAACACTGCATGTGCCTCTCCTTTGATTGGCTTCGGGAGGGGTGAGCTGGCTGGTAGCGGCTTCTTCTGCCATCCCCTTAAGTAAAGTGAATGTCACCTTGCACTGGAGTATTTGTCTCTCCCTCCTGGCTGGGGGGGACGAGGTTGTCCCCTATACTGTGCGTCATGTCTGGGCAGATGTCTGGGGTGGGTGGGCTCGTGGAGGTGGTGGGTGGGGGTTGGGAGGCTGCGCTGGCCCGGTCTGGGAGGGGGGCCGGGGAGGGGAAGGCGCGACCACCTGATCGTGGGAGGTGGGGGCGGGGGAGCGGAAGACACTGCACCACACGGAGGGGGGGGGGGGGAGACACTACACAAGTGGAGTGGGCGAGCGGGAGGCACTACACTCAGGGGGTGGGGGGAGGGTTGATGTGGCACGTAACACTTGGATAATTTCCTTTTGTCACTAAACACTGGTGAATGTGTCCTGGCTCACTGGGTGTGGTGCTCTCAACACGATACTCACAATGGTCCAGTCACCACACGACTGGACTCAACTTATCTTTTTCAAGCACTTATTGGCACACTGGTGACCCAGTCTCTTGACCCCACCACATGTGTCCTTCCACCCTTTCCTGGTGAGGGAGCCGTAGGGCGTGTGACGTGTGTGGGCGTGGGCTGACGGTGGGCGTAGGGTGGCGGTGGGCGTAGGGTTGCGTGGGGTGACGGTGGGCGTGGGGTGCCGGTGGGAGTGGGGTAACGGTGGGCGTTGGGTGACGATGCGTGGGAGGTGATGGTGGGCGTTGGTCGACAGTGGGCGTGGGGTGGACGATGGTAGTCGGGTCAGCCGCCGGGAGAGGGTAGCTGGGTGGGCTGGCGAGGCCTGTGGGAGGCTAGGGAGAGGGGGAGAGAAGGTGTCCCGGTCACACACAATTAACACAAAGTTTCACAGGTGCATTATGTTTATCACTACAAACTCACCGTGCATCTGAAAAGACGCACACATTCACTTATAAGTCTGCTGGAATACAAGCAGGTTTGTGAGCCTCCCCTTCACCCCCTCCCCTCCACATGAGGCCTCCTCCCCGCCTGGAGGCTGTTGTTTATGGAGGCACTGAGATAACCCTCAGCCAGGGCTGTGTCCTTCCCCTCCCTAGCACGCCTCCCGCCAGGACAACACACCTTTTACAGTTGATTCTGTTGCACTGCTGGAGAGGAGGGCTACCTCGACCAACTAAGAGTCTTCAGCAGGTATTAACACAGACATGAGTCGATTCTTGACTTCCTCAGGCACTGTTATCGTTGTTGAATGCCCACAAATGTGGGACCCAACCCCCTGCTCGACCGACCGCTACGGCTGCAACACCGTATATATGTATATATCTTATATATCTACCGTATATATCCATATTATATATAATATATATATATAATATATATATATATATATATATATATATATATATATATATATATATATATATATATATATATATATATATATATATATATATTAGTATATATATAATATATATATATACTAATATATATATATATTATATATATATATATATATATATATATTATATATATTATATATATATTATATATATAAGCTATATATATATAATATATAGTATATTTTGGTATCAGTAACTGCAAAGTTCACTCAAAGCTTGCACTAAAGAGGCACCCTTCTTGAGCCCAGATGGGTGCCATGTACAAGCAAGTAGATGGGGTTGCCATGGGTTCTCCCCTTGCTGACCTGTTTGCGAACTTCTAAGTGGGTACCTTTGAAGAGAGGGTCTTAGTTGACTTGGACTTGAAACCCTCTGTATACTGCAGGTATGTTGACGATATTTTTGTGCAGGAACCTGATGTCAGATGTCTGCAGGAGTTGAAGGAGGCATTTGAGCGGAATTCTGTGTTGAGTTTCACCTATGAGATGGAGAAGGATGCGAAGCTACCCTTTCTAGATGCAACAGTCATGGAAAGGAGCGGAGGCTTCCACACTGCAGTCTACACTAAGGAAACAAACATTGGAATGTGCCTCAATGCCAACAGTGAATGCCCAGACAGGTACACGAGGAGTGTTGTCAATGCTTACGTCAACCGTGCTCTCAGCCACAGCTCAGGATGGAAGCAAGTCGATGAAGAACACTGTAAGGTAAGGCAGGTCCTAGTCAACAACGGCTTCTCCAATGGTTTCGTTGAAGACATCATAAGAAGGAAGGTGAAACGCCATGCAACCTCTGAAGAGACAACTAACAAAACACCTGTATCCCCTATTAGACTATTTTATTGGAACTTCTTTTCCACAGCTCATAAAACGGAGGAAAGGGTCCTGAAAGATATTGTTAATAGAAACGTTATCCCTACAGACAAAAATCACAAGATACAATTGACGATCTACTATAAAACCAAGAAAACGGCCAACCTACTCATGAGAAACTCTCCAGACACAAAGCAGAACGCTTTGAAAGAGACCAATGTCGTCTATGCCTTCAAATGCCCACTTGGAGACTGTTAGCCTCAAAGAATTAAGTATATAGGCAAGACAACAACATCTCTTTCCAGGCGATTAACGATGCATAAACAACAGGGCTCCATTAAGGAACATATAATCTCTTCCCACAACCAGACCATTTCCAGAGAAGTCTTAACCAAAAACACGGAAATCATAGGATAGATACAGCGATAACAGGCGGCTTGATATCTGCGAGGCACTGCACATTAAGAAGTCGACACCAGCAATCAACAGCCAATTAATGCACAACTATATTCTACCCACTTCAAGACTCTGCACCAATATAGAAGCATCAAGAAATAAGGGCCAATAGGCCCTTTGCAGTTACTTCCATTCTTCCCTTTAACTTACAAAATATTATACCCATTATTTCGTGTTCTGTCTTGTGTTGAAAGTTTGTTTTATCCTCATCCAAAACTGTTGTAACATATTACCTCACCCAAGTGCAGGTATAAAATCGAAGCTGTTTAAACTCTGTTTAGTTATAGTTGTGTGTGTGTAAACTAAAGTCTTTGAAAATGTATTAAGTAATTACGAAACACGTTCAAGTGTCCCGTCAGACTAGAAATAAAAATGAATTTTGGAGCATTGATTTTTCAGTTACCATCAACTGTGAAAAGAAATATAAGAAGTATTGAGAAAATTCGTGTTAGAATTATTAATCTTACATTTTTGGTCATATTTAACGATATATATATATATATATATATATATATATATATATATATATATATATATATATATATATATATATATATATATATATATATATATATATATATATATAGTATATATATATATATATATATATATATATATATAGTATATATATATATATATATATATATATATATATATATATATATATATATATATATATATATATATATTATATATATTATTAAATATGACCGAAAAAGTAAGATTAATAATTCTAACACGAATTTTCTCTATCTTTCGTACATTTTTTTTCGCTGTTGGTGGTAATTCAAAAATAAATTCTCCAAAATTCATTTTTATTTCTAGTCTGACGCGACACTTGAGCGCGTTTCGTAAAACTTATTACATTTTCAAAGACTTTAGTTTACACATACACAACTGAATAGAACTTACACATCTCCGATTTGTTTATATCTACATTTGAGTGAGGTGGATGGGGTGAGGTGGCATTAATAGGGTATTAATTTCATCAACACAAGACAGAACACGAAACAATGGGTATTGAATGGAAGTGATTGTAGAAAGCCTATTAATCCATATTTCTTGATGCTTCTGTATTGGAGCGGAGTCTTGAGGTGGGTAGAATATAGTTGTGCATTAATTGGCTGTTGATTGCTGGTGTTGACTTTTTAATGTGTAGTGCCTCGCAAACGTCAAGCCGCCTGCTATCGCTGTATCTGTCGATGATTTCTGTGTCGTTTGCTAGGATTTCTCTGGCGATGGTTTGGTTGTGGGAAGAGATTATATGTTCCTTAATGGAGCCCTGTTGCTTATGCATCGTTAAACGCCTAGAAAGAGATGTTGTTGTCTTGCCTATATACTGGTTTTTTTGGAGCTTACAGTCCCCAAGAGGGCATTTGAAGGCATAGACGACGTTGGTCTCTTTTAAAGCGTTCTGCTTTGTGTCTGGAGAGTTTCTCATGAGTAGGCTGGCCGTTTTTCTGGTTTTATAGTAAATCGTCAGTTGCATTCTCTGATTTTTGTCTGTAGGGATAACGTTTCTATTAACAATATCTTTCAGGACCCTATCCTCCGTTTTATGAGCTGTGGAAAAGAAGTTCCTGAAAAATAGTCTAATAGGGGGTACAGGTGTTGTGTTAGTTGTCTCTTCAGAGGTTGCATAGCGTTTCACTTTCCTTCTTATGATGTCTTTGACGAAACCATTGGAGAAGCCGTTGTTGACTAGGACCTGCCTTACCCTACAGAGTTCTTCGTCGACGTGCTTCCATTCAGAGCTGTGGCTGAGAGCACGGTCGACATAAGCGTTAACAACACTCCTTTTGTACCTGTCTGGGCAGTCGCTGTTTTCATTTAGGCACATTCCTATGTTCGTTTCCTTAGTGTAGACTGCAGTGTGGAAACCTTCGCTCTTTTCCATGACTGTTACATCTAGAAAGGGCAGCTTCCCATCCTTTTCCATCTCGTAAGTGAAACGCAGCACGGAACTCTGCTCAAACGCCTCCTTCAACTCCTGCAGATGTCTGACATCAGGTACCTGTGTAAAAATGTCGTCAACATACCTGCAGTATATGGCCGGTTTCAAGTTCATGTCGACTAAGACTTTTTGCTCGATGGTACCCATGTAGAAGTTTGCAAACAGGACACCTAGGGGAGAACCCATGGCGACCCCATCTACTTGCTTATACATGTGCCCATCCGGGCTCAAGAAGGGTGCCTCTTTAGTACAAGCTTGGAGTAGTTTCCTTAGAATATTTTCTGGTATGTCAGGAGGAGTACAGGCTGGATCACGATACACTCTGTCGGCTATTATCCCGATGGTCTCGTCCACAGGTACGTTGGTGAACAGTGATTCTACGTCCAACGAGGCTCTTATCCCTGTGGCCCGTGTGCCCCGCAGTAAGTCAACAAATTCCTTTGGAGACTTCAGGCTGAAGGCGCAAGGGACATAAGGAGCCAGTAGGCCGTTGAGTCGCTTCGCCAGTCTGTACGTGGGTGTGGGTATCTGGCTAATGATTGGCCGAAGTGGGTTTCCAGGCTTGTGTGTCTTTACATTTCCATATGCATATCCAGGTTTATATTCCCCAATAATCTTTGGCAGGTGGAGTCCGGATTTCTTGGCGTTCACAGTTTCGATCAGTTTGTTGACCTTTGCTTTTAATTCGGCTGTAGTGTCCTTCGTTACCCTTTGGAATTTAGTTTGGTCAGAGAGTATGAGGTTCATTTTCGCCTTCACGATAAAATATCGCCAGGATCTGATTCGTGATCAGATATACAAGGCGGAAAATGAAATCAAAGACAACAAAACGCAACTACTTCATGCTACAAAAGAATGGAGAAATAGCAACATCGACGAAAGTCTCCGTACCCGTATTGAACAACACCTCGACATCCTCACAGACCGACATCACCTCAGCACTGAAACAAGGATTAGCCGTCCCTCTCAGTGTGGTCGCAGACCTTCTTCCAGCATGTCAGCTCTGTCGGCCGCGGCTCTCAGGTCCTTAATGTCCGCCTCCTTTACTCTCACCCTGATCTCAGGAGAGAGCACAGACATAAACTTCTCCATGACCATAAGCCTCTTGACCTCCTCAGCCGACTTCTCTCCTTCAGACTCCAGCCACTTAAGGAATTTCCTCTCCATGTCCCTCGCCGTCTCCGCATAAGATTTTCCTGGTAAACGGGTACATTCCCTGAATCTCTTCCTGTAACATTCCGGCGTGAGCTTGAAAGAATGGAGCACAGCTCTTTTTACAGCATCGTAGTTGGTACACTCTTGGAGGTCGAGCATATTGTAGGCTTCACGAGCTTCACCGGTGAACCTACCCTGAACCAGCTCCGCCCACTCCGCCCTCGGCCACCTCTTCAAAGTAGCAACCCTTTCGAAGTGGTCGAAGAAACCTTCAGCTTCGTTTGGTACAAAGACCGGCAAATCTCGCTCCCTCACTCGGCGGTCTTCCTGCTGTGGCGGAGCAGGTGGAGCTAGCCCTAGCTCAGCTCGCTTCAGCTCCCCATCCTTGTTAGCTTCTATCTCCTGCTGTTTCAGCCTAGCTTCTCGCTCGTGCTCCTCTCGCCTTAGATGTGCTTCTCGCTCTTATTCCTCACGCTTCAGCTGTGCCTCTGCTTCTCGCTCTTCTTTGCGCTGCTGTACCTCTGCTTCTCGCTCTTCTTTGCGCTGCTGTGCCTCTCGCTCTTCTTTGTGCTGCTGTGCTTCTGCTTCTCGCTCCTCCCTTCTCAGCTGTACCTCTCATTCCTGTTCTTCCCGCTTCAGTTGTGCTTCCAGCTGCAGCTTCATTATCTCCAGCTTAACGCTGCGCCTGCTGCCGCTGGATCCTCTGCTGCTCCCACCAATGCTCAGGTGTTCTCCCATACTGGCAGGTGTTTGTGGCCGTTCTTCCCCCAAAGCTTCATCTCGTGCTCTGAGCTGTGCCATGATCTCTAGTCTTCTCTCTCCCACTTTGGAAGATCTCAGCTTTATCCCAAAATGGTCTGCTATTGACTGTAACTGTGCCTTGGTGCACTCCTCCAGCACCTGCTCATCTCTAGTGTCAATGAACCTTGTTACTTTATCATCCTCCATCTTGTGCTATGAGTGATAACCTGTACCTGATACCTAATACCACTGCAAAGTACCACAACTGCAACCTTTATCTTGATCGTGATCCTGGCAAGGTCGCCAATGTCGGGGTTCACCTCCAATGAGAGAGGGGAAAGGGGCGAATAACAGTATACTCTAGGTCACTCACCGTAGCCCTGCAGGTCTTCACTCTATCCTCGCGGCGCCACTGTACGCCAGGAGAGTATTCCAGGCAATCCCAACCGGCCTCTGATCGAGAAGGAGTGGGAACACAACTTGTTCTCTTAACTATTGTGTGCCCACCTCGGCATGGGCTCTACTACTAACCACAATGTCGCCAACTGGTGTTTCCGGTGTCCAGTAACACGTCAGTGGTTTTGTTGAATTGTGGTAACAGTGGCAAGAGCACACTCAATATGTCTGATATCAGGCAGGTATTTACTTCTATCACTATTTGCTTTCAGGTATTATATAGCCACAAGAAATATGGAGGGGATGATATAAACACCAATGTACTTTGTATTTTACTTAAAACTCATTCAAAGACATCACAAGATTATATCAATAAGCAAACAGCTGTTCCAGGCGGAAGTCGCTCGTTCCCACATATAATCATAAACTCGCCAAGCTGGCAATGCTCCCCCTCACATCAATGTCAAAATCAGCTGGGCGACTCCCACCGCGCGAATGTTCGTGTATTTGTTTGCCGGTGGCGTGATGCGCCTGTTTCTTTAAATTCTCAAAGATCACTAGAAGTACGAACACACAATATTTGCGACAATAGCACGTAAATACTTCGCTGCACTGATCTTGAGCTCAATCAAACATTTCTATATTAATGGACACAATAATTCACTATCATGGTATTACACACTGCCCTTCATTTAATGATAACGTATGCAAGTATATATCACTGGAGTTCTCAGTAATTCCTTTCGCGGGCGATAACACAATTAATCACTGCACACATGAATGATTATGCAATACACAAGCATAGACATATATATATATATATACATGGATGAATCATAGACATCAATAATGGTAATAACATAGTTACTGGGCACATAGCCTAACTCCAAATACTGGCATATTTATATATATATTCTCTCACTAAATGATCATATTAAAGTCTCATGAAAGACATTATCAACACAGTAAATTCATCAATTACTCCGGGTGCCTGCACACACCAATAATAGTAATAAATTTCGTGAGCACTCTGTATAGTCCCACTCTGCACACTGGTACCTTACTGTGACATAGGTGAGCCTTGCTCACGACATACAAAATACTCTGGCTAAATAATATAGCTGACTAAAGGGGAATTGGGAGGGAAACTAGAATCACCTACTTCCACCTATCCTCCGGTGAGAGTTGAGTTGTAGCTCCTGGTCCAGGCTCCTGCCTCGTGTAGGGAACGCCCCCACACACACCCTGTCGTGTCCTCCAGGAACTCAATCAACGTCCCACCATAAGCGCGTCGTCTCCATGCCTTTTCACTGCAGGTCCGTGCTCCTCCTCGACTTCTTGTGGGGTTGGAGTCGGTCTCCCGGCCGTCAACTTCTCCTCCCAGCTACGGCTGCCTGCCTACGTCTCGGCTGCAGTCGTTCGGATTCCCGATTAGTGTCTTCTTCACTGCTTTCCAGTGGATTGGCCCAGCCGCTACATCGTCACTGTGAAGCTATCAGACGTCCCAGACGATACTGCCTAGACTCCACCTGCACAGCACCCGATCCTGGAGCACTTGATGCTCAATATTCCGTCAATTCCCTCTTCGGTCCACACATGGAATGAAGGAAGACCTCTGGCGTACTTGCAGACTACGGGTGACGCGTAAGATCCACGGGAGTGGCGTATTTCTGTCAGATTGATAGGATCAACCTTCACACATCCGCCCACCTTGACGTGTCGTGTCAGACTGATTCCCTCACGGAGGATTGGCCCAGCCACTACGTCATCACTGTGAAGCTATCAGCCGTCTCATACGTCACTGCCTAGACTTCACCTGCACAACACCTGTCCATGGAGCACTTGTTGCTCAATATTCTGTCAATTCCTTCTCTGGTCCAACACATGAACGAAGGAAGATCCCACAGGTGATGGCAGACCACGGGTGATGCGTAATCCTCCGGAGACAGGGTAAACTGTCCAACTGACAGGACCCCCCAGCGCACGTCCGACCTCCTTGACGTGCTGTCTTAGACTGATGGTGCCAGAGTCACGCTCTGACCGGACCCCCCTTCCTTCGTGACGTCATATTCGCCATGGGAGGTTTTCATTGGCTCCCTGTGCCACGTCGCTGTCGGTGACCAATCTGGTGCCACTGACGTCACACAGTTTTGGCGGCAAAACAGAGTAGCCAGCGCCATATTGGCTTCCTAAAGGGCCGAAACCACAGGCCAAAATACTCTTCTTTTACAAATTTCTCGCCACTTCGAGAACACTACATTCTCCCACATATATCAAACTGATGCCTGCGACGTAGAGAACGCTCGGGTAAAGTGGACATGACTCTTACAGCAGGCGTGGGAGAAATATAAGGGGGGGGGGGAACACCTTCGCAATATATATATATATGTATATATATATATATATATATATATATATATATATATATATATATATATATATATATATATATATATATATATATATATGTATATATATATATATATATATATATATATATATATATATATATATATATATATATATATATATATATATATATATATATATATATATATATATATATATATATATATATATATATGTCGTACCTAGTAGCCAGAACTCACTTCTCAGCCTACTATTCAAGGCCCGATTTGCCTAATAAGCCAAGTTTTCCTGAATTAATATATTTACTATAATTTTTTTCTTATGAAATGATAAAGCAACCCTTTTCTCTATGTATGAGGTCAATTTTTTTTTATTGGAGTTAAAATTAACGTAGATATATGACCGAACCTAACCAACCCTACCTAACCTAACCTATATTTATAGGTAAGGTTAGGTTAGGTAGCCAAAAAAAGCTAGGTTAGGTTAGGTTAGGTAGGTTAGGTAGACGAAAAAACATTAATTCATGAAAACTTGGCTTATTAGGCAAATCGGGCCTTGAATAGTAGGCTGAGAAGTGCGTTCTGGCTGTTAGGTACGACATATATATATATATATATATATATATATATATATATATATATATATATATATATATATATATATATATATATATATATATATATATATATATATATATATGTCGTACCTAGTAGCTAGAACGCACTTCTCAGCCTACTATACAAGGCCCGATTTGCCTAATAAGCCAAGTTTTCATGAATTAATGTTTTTTCGACTACCTAACCTACCTAACCTAACCTAACCTAACTTTTTCGGCTGACTAAACTAACCTAATCTATAAAGATAGGTTAGGTTAGGTTAGGTAGGGTTGGTTAGGTTCGGTCGTATATCTACGTTAATTTTAACTCCAATAAAAAGCAATTGACCTCATACATAATGAAATGGGTAGCTTTATCATTTCATAAGAAAAAATAAAGAGAAAATATATTAATTCAGGAAAATTTGGCTTATTAGGCAAATCGGGCTTTGCATAATACGATGAGAAGTGCGTTCTGGCTACTAGGTACGACATATATATATATATATATATATATATATATGTCGTACCTAATAGCCAGAACGCACTTCTCAGCCTACTATTCAAGGCCCGATTTGCCTAATAAGCCAAGTTTTCATGAATTAATGTTTTTTCGTCTACCTAACCTACCTAACCTAACCTAACCTAGCTTTTTTTGGCTACCTAACCTAACCTTACCTATAAATATAGGTTAGGTTAGGTTAGGTAGGGTTGGTTAGGTTCGGTCATATATCTACGTTAATTTTAACTCCAATAAAAAAAAATTGACCTCATACATAGAGAAAAGGGTTGCTTTATCATTTCATAAGAAAAAAATTATAGTAAATATATTAATTCAGGAAAACTTGGCTTATTAGGCAAATCGGGCCTTGAATAGTAGGCTGAGAAGTGAGTTCTGGCTACTAGGTACGACATATATATATATATATATATATATATATATATATATATATATATATATATATACATATATATATATATATATATATATATATATATATATATATATATATATATATATATATATATATATATACATATATATATATATATATATATATATATATATATATATATATATATATATATATATATATATATATATATATATATATATATATGTGTGTATTTATGTATATATATATATATATGTATATATATGTATATTTCATTGAATATGACCGCATATTCTGTATTTATTATTTTCTGGTTTAGGGCTTCTATCCCTCTAACTATTTTCTTAGCATCAGGGCTTAATTGAAATAGGAGTTCTCCAAAACTCATTTTCGTACTTTTAAGGTGAAGAAATGAAGTGATTTACTATAGAGTGTATTACACTTATTTATATAATTTGCACAACGTTTCGAACCTCCATGGTTCATTCTCAAGTGAACAGATCTTACAATACTAGTTGATTTTATACCCGCACTGGGGTAGGTGATAATACAATGAAGGTGAAAACATGGGGGGATACATAAGGGATAAATGTGAGGTGAAACATAGAGGCTGTGGAAGGCTTATTGGCCCATACGAGGCATCTCCTATCAAAACACAAAGATTAATCCAGTGTAATTGGCCTGTTATGTTGGATATTGTCTTCTGTGTAGCATCGATATGTTCTTGTCTTGTCCTTACTCTCCTGGTGGGTAAAGTAAATAGTTCAGTGATTTGGGTGTTCATGGTAGGTCGCTCTATTCTTATGTGAATTGCCTCAAGAATTTGTAATCTTCTTGCATCTTGGGTTTTGTCTATTATGCAGGTATTCTTGTTCAACATTTCTCTTGTTAGAGTAATGTCATGGGCTTGTCTCATGTGATTCCTAGGGGCACCAGATTGAAGATGGCATGTCAAACGCCTCGTCAGCTTGGTCGACGTCATACCTATGTACTTACATTGAAGGTTACATCCTTCGTGGGGGCAAGTGTACATGTATACAACGCTTGACTGCTGTAGAGGGTTCTCCGTCGGCTTCGGGCTGTTTTTGATAAGGAGTTCGGAAGTCTTCTTGGTTTTGTAGAATATTATCAGGTTTATGTTTTGGTTAGGAGTAGTGCTTTTTACTCCTTTACGGTTTATTTCTTTCAATATTCTTTCCTCTTTTATATGTTCACTGTGCATGGTTGATTTGTAATATAATTTTATTGGGGGTGTTGTGGTTTCTGTTCTAGGTTCTGAATTATACCAACGGTCCAAGTGTCTTCTTATAGCAGCGTTTATTTCCGCGTTGCTATATCCGTTGTTCACCAATACCTGAGTTACTCTTTCAAACTCTCTACTCACGTTGCTCCATTCAGAGCAGTGGGTAAGCGCTCGACGAATATAAGCATTGAGAACACTGGCTTTGTATCTTTGGGGGCACTCACTTCTACCGTTCAGGCATAATCCTATGTTGGTGGGCTTGGTATATACGTTGGTGCTTAAAGAGGTTCCTGTTTTTGTTATTAGTACATCCAGGAATGGCAGTCTGTTATTTTCACTATTTTCATGTGTAAATCGGAGTACTGACTCTCTCTCTAGGTGTCTTTTTAGGTCAATTAGTTCATCTGAGTCTTTTACTATTACGAATATGTCATCTACATAACGGCAGTATACAGTTGGTTTTTGTCTGCTACTGAAGACCCTATCTTCGATGGTTCCCATATAAAAATTAGCAAATAAAACTCCTAAGGGGGAGCCCATTGCTACTCCGTCTATTTGTAAATACATGTCTCCCTGTTGACTGATGAAAGGGGCTTCCTTTGTACATGCTTCAAGCTGAACTACTTGCAGAAGCAGGGAAAAAACGAGGAACATATTCATCTACAATCTTTACCCCACGACTCAAAGAAGCAGCGAAACAACTAAAAAATCTGAAAGACGTAACAATAAGAAAAGCCGACAAAACAGCAGCATATGTATTGATTCCTACCCATGAATACATGAACAAAATTAGCGACATCCTTAGTGACGACTCCAAAGTTCAACGAATCACGAGGAACCCCGTAGAAGACCTTAAGCGGAAAGTAAACAAAACAATTACAGCAATCAACGCAAAGAAAGGTAGTGTGCATTTCAATAAACTTCAAGGCGACTATGGCTTAGGATATGCCTACGGCAATGTTAAGACGCATAAACCAGGTAACCCACTACGCCCTATAATCAGCCAAATACCAACCCCAACTTATCACCTGGCAAAGAAACTCAATGAACTCCTAACTCCATACACTCCAAGTAAGTTTAGTCTACAATCATCAGCAGATTTCCTAGAATTGATCAAATCTACCCAGCCAGATGGAATCATCGCTTCCCTGGACGTTGAATCCCTATTTACCAACGTCCCAGTCGACACAACCATAGGAATGATACTTGACAGAGTATACAGAGACGAGAGCACCCCCAAATTAGACATACCTGAGCCACACTTGTAAAGTCTTCTCGAAGCATGTACAAAGGAAGCCCCTTTCATCAGTCCACAAGGAGACATGTATTTACAAATAGACGGAGTAGCAATGGGCTCCCCCTTAGGAGTTTTATTTGCTAATTTTTATATGGGAACCATCGAAGATAGGGTCTTCAGTAGCAGACAAAAACCAACTGTATACTGCCGTTATGTAGATGACATATTCGTAATAGTAAAAGACTCAGATGAACTAATTGACCTAAAAAGACACCTAGAGAGAGAGTCAGTACTCCGATTTACACATGAAAATAGTGAAAATAACAGACTGCCATTCCTGGATGTACTAATAACAAAAACAGGAACCTCTTTAAGCACCAACGTATATACCAAGCCCACTAACATAGGATTATGCCTGAACGGTAGAAGTGAGTGCCCCCAAAGATACAAAGCCAGTGTTCTCAATGCTTATATTCGTCGAGCGCTTACCCACTGCTCTGAATGGAGCAACGTGAGTAGAGAGTTTGAAAGAGTAACTCAGGTATTGGTGAACAACGGATATAGCAACGCGGAAATAAACGCTGCTATAAGAAGACACTTGGACCGTTGGTATAATTCAGAACCTAGAACAGAAGCCACAACACCCCCAATAAAATTATATTACAAATCAACCATGCACAGTGAACATATAAAAGAGGAAAGAATATTGAAAGAAATAATCCGTAAAGGAGTAAAAAGCAATACTCCTAACCAAAACATAAACCTGATAATATTCTACAAAACCAAGAAGACTTCCGAACTCCTTATCAAAAACAGCCCGAAGCCGACGGAGAACCTTCTACAGCAGTCAAGCGTTGTATACATGTACACTTGCCCCCACGAAGGATGTAACCTTCAATGTAAGTACATAGGTATGACGTCGACCAAGCTGACGAGGCGTTTGACATGCCATCTTCAATCTGGTGCCCCTAGGAATCACATGAGACAAGCCCATGACATTACTCTAACAAGAGAAATGTTGAACAAGAATACCTGCATAATACACAAAACCCAAGATGCAAGAAGATTACAAATTCTTGAGGCAATTCACATAAGAATAGAGCGACCTACCATGAACACCCAAATCACTGAACTATTTACTCTACCCACCATGAGAGTAAGGACAAGACAAGAACATATCGATGCCAACACAGAAGACAATATCCAACATAACAGGCCAATTACACTGGATTAATCTTTGTGTTTAGATAGGAGATGCCTCGTATGGGCCAATAAGCCTTCCGCAGCCTCTATGTTTCACCTCACATTTATCCCTTATGTATCCCCCCATGTTTTCACCTTCATTGTATTATCACCTGACCCAGTGCGGGTATAAATTCAACTAGTATTGTAAGATCTGTTCACTTGAGAATGAACCATGGAGGTTCGAAACGTTGTGCAAATTATATAAATAATTGTAATACACTCTATAGTAAATCACTTCTTTTCTTCACCTTAAAAGTACGAAAATGAGTTTTGGAGAACTCCTATTTCAATTAAGCCCTGATGCTAAGAAAATAGTTAAGAGGGATTGAAGCCCTAAACCAGAAAATAATAAATACCGAATATGCGGTCATATTCAATGAAACATGTTTGAAAGAAAACCTGCTGCCAGTATATACCAATATATGTATATATATATATATATATATATATATATATATATATATATATATATATATATATATATATATATATATATATATATATATATATATATATATATATATATATTATTATTATTAAATATGACCGAAAAAGTAAGATTAATAATTCTAACACGAATTTTCTCAATCTTTCGTACATTACGCTTCACTGTTGGAGGTAAATCAAAAATCAATTGTAAAAAATTCATTTTTATTTCTAGTCTGACGCGACACGGGCGCGTTTCGTAAAACTTTTTACATTTTCAAAGACTTTAGTTCACAAATACACAACTTAATAGAACTTACATATCTCCGATTTTATATCTACATTTGAGTGAGGTGGAAGGGGTGATGTGGCATTAACACAAGACAGAACAAAATGTGGTATTAATAGGGTATTAATTTCATCAACTATTAATACCACATTTTAATACCACATTTTGTTCTGTCTTGTGTTAATGCCACATCACCCCTTCTACCTCACTCAAATGTAGATATAAAATCGGAGATACGTAAGTTCTATTCAGTTGTGTATTTGTGAAGTCTTTGAAAATGTAATAAGTTTTACGAAACGCGCCCGTGTCGCGTCAGACTAGAAATAAAAATGAATTTTGGAGAAGTGATTTTTGATTTACCTCCAACAGTGAAGCGTAATGTACGAAAGATTGAGAAAATTCGTGTTAGAATTATTAATCTTACTTTTTCGGTCATATTTAATAATATATGTCTACAGGAAAGACTGCTACCAAAATATACTAATATATATATATATATATATATATATATATATATATATATATATATATATATATATATATATATATATATATATATATATATATATATATATATATATATATATATATATATATATATATATATATATATATATTAACAGCTTTCATCTTATATACCTGCATTTGGGTGAGGTGATATGTTACAACAGTTTTGGATGAGGTGAACAAAACTTTCAACACAAGACAGAACACGAAACAATGGGTATATATTGGGTAAACTAAAGGGGAGAATGGAAGTAACTGCAAAGGGTTGACCCCTGACCCTGCACTGAGTCCCAGTGTGCCCCCTGGAGGGCCTGTGGGTTTGGGGGGTTCTTGATGGGTTTCAATGGCGCCTGCTCTTGTTTGTGCGTCTTTAAATGTTCGTGGTCCGACTGCTCTTGCGGTCCAGTTGGGCCTAGTGGATGTGCTACTGGAGCAGCGTTCAGATGTGGCTCTGATCCAGGAGAATAATGATTGGGATGTGTCAGTTCTTCAGGGGTTGTGTGCTGATTATCATGTTGTATTGAACCCACCAAGGACGTTCTTTGGAGGTACGGTCATGTTATTTTCGCAGGGGGCATCTATTTCCATGCTCACACGGAAATGGATGTGGATAGGTGGGTCTTATTGGTGCGGGCGGAGTATTTGTGGGTTTGATTCTGATCTTGATGGTGTATGCCCCTACTGAGGTGGCGCATTGCGGGACCAGGAAGTGTTTTTTTCGGGAGAGGCTTCTGCCCTTCCTACGGCATGATACAAGGGACATGGTCTTTGGTGGTGATTTTAATTGTCATGAGTGTGAGGGATAGCTCTAGTGCCTACCCGCAGAATGTTTCAGCCGTTTTGCTTGAGGTTTTGCGTTCATGGGGGTTTCACGATGCTGCCGTTTTATGCGGCAGTGTGTTTGAGTATACCTTCGCTGTGAGTGGGGGCGCGTTCTAGGTTGGATAGGTTCTATTTTTCTGATGGGGAGAGATCTGTGTTTACCTTCCGCACTGTCCCTGTGGCTTTCTCGGATCATTGTTTGATAGTGGTACGGGTTGGTATCCGGAGTCAAGTGCGTGTGGGTCCTGGGTGGTGGAAACTTAATTGTCAGTTGTTGCGTTGTCCGCGTATTTGTGCACAGTTTAGGGTCTGGTGGGCTGGGATCCTTGCCCGGCGGGCTGCCTCCTCTTCTCTCTTTGTTTGATGGGAGTGGTGTAAGGTGGAGTGTTGGAAGTTCTTTTGCGTTGTTGCTAAGCGGGAGGCGGCCGGGAGGTTAGGGCTGCTGCGGTTGCTTCAGGCGCGACTGTCTAGCTTGTATGTGCGGTTGAATGCTGGGGTTGACTGCTTTGGGAATATTTCTGAGTGTAATGAGCATATTTGTGCTTTGCGTGCGGAGATGACTGATGGTGTTCGGGTGCGTGCTCGTGTGGCAGAGTGTGTGGATGGGAGCAGCTTTTGCCCTTTCTTTTGGGTCAGGATAAGGCTGTTAGGGCTTCCGTCCTTCTTAATGGCCTTCCATGGCCTGATGGTTCTGTGCTTTCTAACATGGATGGGGTTCTGCTTTACGTGCAGCAGGAATTGGAAGCACTCCATGGGGCGGTACGGGGAGAGGTTGTGCTCGTGGATTCTTTTTGGATAAGTGCTGTCCAGGATGTTCTTTTGAAGTTTGAGTCCGCAACAGGGGCCGTCGTTAATCGTGCAAAGTTATAGTTTGATGGGTATAGGTGAGTGGGCCTCCCGCCTGGTGCGGGAGAGGGTCGTGGTTTCCGGTGGTCTCGTCTCTTCGAGTTCTTGGGATTACCTGGTTTACCTCCATTGATAGCTCCTTGGAGTCGAATTGGGGTGCTGTTTCTCGTTCGGTTGGGGTTGTTGTCGGGTCGTCCTTTGACGATCTACCAGCGCGCATTGCTTGTTACTTGTAAGGAGCTGTCGCATGTGTGATTTTTGGCTTGGTGCTTCCCTTTGGATCGCCGGAAGGACTTGGGTTTGGAGAGTCTGGTGTACAGGGATGTAGGGTGTGGTCGTTATCATCCGGTTCGTCGTTCGAAGCTGGTGTTGGGGTGCAGGAGGGTGGTGTTGGTATTCTTGACGTCTTTACTAAGGCCAGGGGGCCCTCTTCAGGGTATGGTTCTGTGTAGGGGGCTGAATACGTTGTGCATTTTTTCTGCTCGATTCGGTTTAGTTACTTGGTTGATTTGGGGGTTTGTCGGGAGGTGGCTTTGTTTACCCCTTCTGTGTATTCTTGGGTGTGGTGATTGTTCGGGCGCTCTGCTGTCACCCCTGACTTTATGTCCTTTTCGTGTGAGGCTGTGCATGGGGTGTTGTTGCCTCAGATGCATCCTCGGGTGGAGGCCTTGTTCCCGTGTTGGGATTGGGGTGTTGTTTGGTCGAGTTTGGGGGGGGGGGGAGGAAGGTTCTTCGAGTTGATGTTTCGGTTTCTGTATTTGTCACTGGCGACGAATGAGTGGTTGTATATGCTTGGGTTGCGTGATTCTGCGGCGTGTGTGCACTGTGGCTTTAGTGAATCGCAGGTTCATATATTTTATTTTTGTGTCCAGTTGCAGGGGTTGGTTGCCTGGTTCAGGGATGTCCTGTAGGTGTTTTGTGGGCAGGGGTGAAGGGGTCTTGTTTTGTGGTTTTTGTTTCTGTCTTCTCTGGGTGGTTCGGGGAGGGTCCGCAATACGTTGTGTGTTTTGATTGCGGATTTTATGTTTTGTGTGTGGGTCGGAAGGCGGGAGGGTTATGAGGATGCTGGCATTTTGGGCTTTTTGCGGGGGGGGGAGGGGCATGCGGTTTACCTGGTGGTGGTTGCAGCACGCCTTTCCGACGACGTTTGGTTGATGGTTCACAGATTCCTATGTTCGTGGGGTTGCTTTTGGGTCGGTGGGTGCGTCGGTGGTTGGGTGACAGTACATGGTCTTGGGTGGGGTTGGGGTGTCGGCATGTGTTTGAGGGGGGGTTGGGGTGGTTTGGGAGGGTTGGTTTCACTTTGTGCTTCCTTCCCTTTCCTTTGAACTTCCTCGGCAGAATTTGTGTGTGTCTACCTTGTGATGGTGCTGCTCCTGTGCGTGTGTGGTGTGTTTCGGTGCCTCCGGATGCCGGTTGTCTGTATGCGTGTGGGGATGAGGTTTGGGGTTTGTTTTTGGCTCTTGCATGGGAATGCGTTTTTCTGTATTTTTTGGCCTTTGGTCTCCCTTGACCTGTGCTGCTTGTGTTCGGGTGTTTTGTTGTTGCGTGTTGTGTGGTAGTTATGTGGTTGATTCTTTATGCATTTCTCTTGATGTTAGCGTGTGTGTGTGTACATATTATTCTGTGCTTTTGTCTATGTGCATATAACTTTTGTGGCCTGTGAGGTTTTGTACTGTACTAATTTGGTCCTGTACTCACCTAGTTGTGCTTGCAGGGATTGAGCTTTAGCTCTTTGGTCCTGCCTCTCAACCGTCAATCAACAGGTGTACAGGTTCCTGAGCCTATTGGGCTCTATCATATCTACACTTGAAACTGTGTATGTAATCAGCCGCCACCACATGACACCCTAATGCATTCCATTTGTCAACCACTCTGACACTAAAAAAATTCTTTCTAATATCTCTGTGGCTCATTTGGGCACTCAGTTTCCACCTGTGTCCCTTAGTGTATGTGCCCCTTGTGTTAAATAGACTATCTTTATCTACCCTATCAATTCCCTTGAGAATCTTGAATGTGATCATGTCCTTCTAACTCTTCTGTCTTCCAGCGAAGTGAGGTTTAATTCCCATAGTCTCTCCTCGTAGCTCATACTTCTCAGCTCGGGTACTAGTCTGGTGGCAAACCTTTGAATCTTTTCCAATTTGGTCTTATCCTTGACTAGCCCTTCAATTGCGCATCGCATCATATGATGCATTGCCCGACTTGCAGTAAATTGCGCATCGCATCATATGATGCGCAGGCATACCAAGCACGAATTGAAAGGCCCGCGGGGTAGAGGAGGTCCCCATACGCTGGCCAGGGGCTATAGTAAACAGCTGCTATTTTAAAAAAAATCCAGCTCACACTACCATCGCTTGGGAGGCCTCAGTTACCCAGCAGCCACCATGCCGAGCGTACGGCCGAACGCTTCCCGGGTACGCCCCACGCAATCCCTCACCCAAGAGCAAATAACCAGTAAATTATTTTCCGATGGTGAGGAAAGTAACTTTGATGACTCTGATATTGATAAAGATTACATACAATTGACCGATGTTGATAGCATGGACAGTGAATATGAGATACAGCCGCCTCCTATGGCGAGGCCTATACCCTCACCCATGCCGCCTCGCCCAGTGTCTACCCCAATTCTCCCTCGGCCACACAGTTCCTGTGATTATTTAGAGTCTGAGGATATTTTCGGTGACGAGTCAGAGGATATTTTCGGTGACGAGTCAGAGGAAGGTGACTCTTTTTCTGGTTTTAGTGAAGTGGAATCAGAACATAGTGTTACCGAGCCTGGTGCCACTACCAGTGGTGTTATTGGGCGAGATTTTGTCGCGTCAGCAGCGTCTCGGCCAGCCAAGCACCACCGCATGGAACCACATGTGGCACCAAGAGCCTCATGTTCACGTGCCTCTACCTCACGTGCACGTGCCTCTACCTCACGTGCAGGTAGCGGCCGTACTGTGCGTTGATGGGCTTCAGCTCCTGGTCCACGGGGTGCATCGCTTCCTCGCCGTAGTGCCCCTGCTGCATCCCCTGCGTCTCGCAGGACACCAGGTGTACTAGTGTGGAGTGATGGTGCTGGTTTTATTCCCCGAATTCCTGCATTTGACAATAAAGACGTTGGGATTACAGATCTTTTCCCAGATAATGGTGATGATATGAGTGAATGTGATTATTTTACCGCATTCTATGATGAGCCGCTCATGGAATATATTGTACACCAAACGAACCTTCATGCGGCTCATCTCATTAGAAAAGAGATAACAGAATTTTCACGCTTGCAACGTTGGAACACCAATATAGGTGAAATGTATGTGTTTCTTGCAATATGTACGTTGATGAAACACTGTGTCAAACACGCTATCACAGATTACTGGAGCAAAGATCTGACTATTCCAACACCTTTCTTTTGGGAAATATATGTCCAGAGAGTATATTTCAGATACTCCTCAGGTGTGTGCATTTTGCAACTAATGAGGACTGGACTGAGGAGGATAGACTTTGGCGAGTGAGGCACTATATGAATGAGGTGATTTGAAAATTCAGAGATTTTTACGTACCGGCACAGAAGATGATGATTGACGAATCCATTATACTATTCAAAGGACGTGTTTCATTCAAACAATATATTCCCTCCAAACGAAACAGATTTGGATTGAAATTCTTTGTACTGTGTGACAGTGAAACAGGATATGTGTTACACATGATTCTGTATTCAGTTAGCGATGTAGACATTCCCGGTAACGACGAACATGGTTTCATCCACGTCCTATACACAAATAATTACTATACAAGTCCATTGCTAGCTAAGTTCTTGATTGAAAATAGAACCGGGTTGGTTGGCACAGTAAAGCCACGAAGAAGGGAAATGCCAGTGTTTGACGGTGAACTTGCAGTTGGTGAGTGCCAGGTACGGAAATGTGATGAAATACTCTCGGTACGGTGGAAAGACAAGAGAGAAGTGAACCTGCTGACAACCGTTCATGATGGTACAATGTTGAACACTGGCAAGGTGCACCGTGTAACGAGAGAACCAGTATATAAGCTGTTACCTATCGTCCGTTACGGCTCGAAACCCTAACAACAGCATGGACCTTAATTATCAAGGGCTACTACAAACTGCTGTTCTCAGGAGCGGGTCACCAGTGTAACCCCATGATAAGTACAACGCAACGTTATAAATTTCAACCTTAGGACTGAAGAAATAGACATATAACTTTATATATATATATTAACAATATAATCAATATTATATCAAGTACAGATGGACCACTATTAAAGTAAAAAACAAAATACTGTCTCTCCCAGAATAAAAATCTACTAATGACACAACAACAAGTAAACAGACTTAACTTCCCACAGATGTTATCTCTCCTGCTCCGTAACAGCTACTGACTACTCGGCTGTCGCTACCCATAATTCTCTCCCCGTCTGCCTTATCCAGGATGAGGGATGGAAAATACACACTTTTTAATATTTAAAACTAATTGAACAACCACTTGTTCTCAAAACACATAAGAATGCAAATTAAATATAATAGTTACTTTCAAAAATATATAAGTTACAATGCCACCTGCTTAATTAAAGTAAATTAATAATTATATGATAATTAAAAAGTGACATCTGGAACTCCCAAACTGAACAGGTCCAGCAATTCTAATTTCCTGAATCTAACAGGTATTAGACGTGTGAAGAGCCACCGCGCTCCTGTCCCCACTGACATTGCCACACCACACGATAATTTACAAAAATATAACATGTGTACATATACAGGTAATGATATAATGGAACAAAATAAGTTTATTTAAATTTATATATGTATCCAGCTAGGAGTACGTAACATAAGCCAGATTGTGTTCTTGACTACAATCTCAACATGCGTTTGATTGACAAGGCTGACATGATGATTGGCACTATCGAGTGTGTGCGGAAAACATTGAGGTGGACGGAAAAATTGTTTTTCCATCTTGTTGACATGAGCATGTTGAACTGCTATAATTTATACCTGGTGAAAACTGGACGTAAACCTGTTTTCCGTTCATTTGCTTTTACACTTGCAACACAGTTATTAGCAAAGTTTGGTCAAGGCATACGAAGACCAATCATGAACCCAGTGTTGCAGCATGATGCAACACCCAGGCTCGCTCACATGGATGCCTTTCAGCAACACAGACTAAAGAATTTGCCAGCAGGTGGAAAGTGTGCAATAGGCCAACGTGCATGCGTAGTATGTAAAACAACAAAACGAAGATAGCAAAATCGTAAAATGGTGCATGTGAGATTTTTTTCTACGCCTACCTCCCTTAGGAGGTGGACTACAAGTTTAAAGGCTGCTCACGGCAGTTAAGCACGAGTCCAATAGAAAAAGGAAAAGCGGGAGCAAACTGCCAGGCCTCCACCACTAGGGGTGAAAACCTGTCCACAATAGGCCGCTGGCTCCTCCTAGTTAAACAGGACGTTAAAACTAATAAAGGGTAACCGACGGGTTCTCACAATCAAATATTTATATTTGATGTGGCACTATGAAATGGAATTCGAATTCCCAATGACAGCCGACTTATCAAAAGATCACATCAACATTCAATCGTATAAAGCAGAACATGGGTGGAAAAGAATGGCTGAAGGGTTGACATCAAAGACCGTTTTCTACAACATAACAATTTATTAATAACAAGAGACGAACTACTACATTACCGAGTTTACGTTACGTTAATGTCCATCCAGTGGCACGATCACAAACAGCTAAATAGCAACCCTTGCTGTGCGGCTGCACACTGAACTAACCTGAACACAGGTGTGCCCACTGATGACGCAATATTGCAAATCAAAAAAATATCACAGACTAAGTTACACCACAGCGAATGGTTACGTTATTGTCCATCCAGTGGCAATTGCAGCACAGCTATTCAACCCCTCGTGAAATGACAGCAGGCTCCATCCTGCTGACACTTCGGGCTGAGAAGTGAACTAACTGAACAATGATGCCCACTGAAGACACAAGCATGCAATCAATAGTGTCACGGCTTCCCTGACAGCTACTCTAATCACAAGCTTAAGGGTCCTCCTTCCAAACAGGAGTGACCCCCGTAACTAGGCGGGTAGTCCAACAGTGACTCCCCCTATCACAACCCAGTGTGAAAACTCTTTGCAACTCTCTACAAGAAGTTGCACTGTAAACAGTAAATAAAGTCAGGCAAGGCGGGATTCTAGGACACAGCTCCAGCAATCCCTAAGTTACTTTACTCTCGTCACCAGACGACAACCAAAAGAAATTGCCTTAATCAATTACCAAACTGATTATGTGATTAATTACATTAATTGACTGATCGCAGCAGTCACCAACAGAGTACTACGGTAATCACAAACAATTGTCTCGCATAGACAACAACATGATGGTACTCTACGTTAATCATTAACACTTGTCTCTCTTAACACATGTCATCTTGTTAACAATAACTCAAAACTCTCTTATATTACATCACACTTGACTCCTTGCAAGTATTCAGTAATTCTTAATTACGGTCAAACGGACCACTAATTACATCCCAATTGAGTTACGTTAACTAAGCCTGCCCAACTTGGTAGCTTCTCAACAGTCTGTGTCCAAATTTTACTTTACTGAGCGTTAATTACCCTAATTAACTCCGAGCAATTAATTAACTGTCACCAGGACCGATAATTATTCATACATAAATACGTCTCACTCCGCACTGCCTAAGCAGGTCTCATCAAACACTGTGAATTCACGGGAGAGGAGTTAATTACCCTTATTAACATGAGTGCAATTAATCCACTGTCCTCAGACAGGATATGATTAATATAACGAGTTATGCTAGCTCCATGACTTCGCTTTACCAAGTCATCTGAGTCCTCAAGACCCCAGACGTTAATTACTCCACTAATTATCATGAGCCACTAATTGCTATACCCCCAAAAGGTAATTAGTCCCGAGCAAATTACGTTAACACAAATACTGACAGATCCTCTCCCACTACGTGAATTCACGATGAGAAGGCTAATTACATAATTAGCTAGAGTGGTCAATTAGTTGTCACACGGACAATTAATTGCACCCGAGACGTATCTCACTTAAGCTCAACACTGTTCTCCTATAACAGCTCTCACTCACTCAACAATAAGTGTGAACCCCTTATCCAGTTAATTACCCCTTTTTAATTAACTCACTGAATCCTTAAGTCCTCGATACAACTTAAAGAAACAAAGTAACCCCAGTGTTACATAGGTCACACTTACTATGGCATGCATAACAACACAAATGCACTGCCCACATACGGTTGCGGCTACTGCAACTCGTTAATTACTGTGCCCACACAGTAATGACACACGGTTTGGCAACAACAGGAGTATACCAATATTACTGCCCCCCTTATCTTGCAACCGTTGCAAAGGACTACTGTGAGCACACACTTACCCCAGCAAGGCAATTAACAAATCAACTCCCTGCTCTCATTAAGTGCTGTGAATTCCCCTGAATAATCATAGAGGTCCCTTAAACCCTCAACACAGCTCCTAGGGCAGTAATATTGTATAAATTGATAACAACACTGCACAAACCTGCAACATAATGATGCCATCAGCATACCCTACATGCTAATGACATCATTAGGCAATCAGTCAGCAATCACATCTACAGACTCACCACACAACACAGTACGTAAAAACATGCAAATCAACACATAGAATGGCATTCACATACTCAATGAAAATTATATCACCAGATAAATGTATCTCTATCTATATAGACCTCAGGGTATCCACTGACATCCCTACAACCTGGCCTGCTTACCTCTGCAAATGATAATAATTTTACATGCTGGTACTCCATAGCACTAATCCAGTCTGACCTGGATTAGAATCGACAACTGGATCATTTATATGGTAAATCTCTACACTGACCGGTTATATACCCGAGTCAGTCTACACACTTATATATAACTATATATCTACAGTGTGGTACCGTGTACAACATCCATCTCCAGGTACCGCCCTACCAGTCACCTGGACGTGCCACTGACAGCTGTCATTCAGCTGCTTCCCTAGCCTGGCAGGGCTATGGGACAACACAGCTTTTACCTGGATTTCCACCGGTCCTCAACACACTGTTACACAATGATAATTGTACTCACATTCTTTTTCAATCCGCCACAACAATCATATCCCTGGTCACTACCTCTCTGGCTGTAAACACCTAGCTCGCTCCTCCTTCGACGACAAGACGTGACCCTAGGCTGTCCAGGGAAAGTGGCCTAAACATGTGGCCACCTCGTGGCCCTAAGGGTGGCCACGGGTAGCGCATGACGTCACAGCACCCCACCCGGGCTGAGCTGGTGCGCGGGGTGGGGGTGGGGTTTGGCCGGGGTTGCCTGAAGGGTGCCCCCCCCCCCCCCCGGGCTGCTGGCCAAGGTGGGCGGCACGGCCCTGGGGCGGGCGGCGCCCACATGGGATGCCTCAGCCCAACTGGCTGACTGCGCCTACAGGCATACACACATGGATGGGAGATCACTTTACACCCCATCATCAGCATGCTCGCTTGTACACTCGGGTAACAATGGCCGGTGGCGTCACCACACGGACGCCGTCAGGTGGAATACAAAGTACAACAGGGGCCTGTAATATCACCACAATTACACTAGGAGGCCCTGCCCATTATTCCACCAATTGTCCATCAACACTAGACAGGATATTCGAACCACCTGTTACACCATGAGGCTCTGCCAGCTGCCTCATGGGTGCCCACTGTCTCTGAGGCTTTTTTACTGGTCCTTCCGTACCTCATCGGCCCCAATTTCATGCAAATTGGGCCTTGACACAACTCAGGATGGCAGGAGTGCCATCCACAACGAGTAATGACACAACGATTAACGGGGGGGGGGAGGTGGCAGCAGCTACGTCTTCCTCCACTTGCTGCCCAGCTCAAACTGACTATTTGGCGGGCTAGGGGAACTCAAAATGCCCATATCTCCCCCCCCTACTTTGTCTTGACCAATCAGCACGAAGCTGGCACAACACCATGGTGCCGCTTTCAATAACAGCTGTTCGCGCCAAAACTCAGCTAGGAGCAGAGATGCCTAAACCAATCACAGGCCTCCCTCACCCTCAGGCGTCCCGTGACGTCACAAGGAGAGGGAGGCCTAAAGACAGTGGCGCAATGTCTCACATGGTGGTGGGGGGGGGCAACGTTCACCCCTCTGTACTTCCGCCCCCCCCCCCCTAAAACCGTTGGGAGAGTCAAGTACCTACTGACACCACTTACTTTCAACTCCCATCCTATTTCACAGAAACAGGAAAATTTCTGTAATTCTCTCTACAGAGCAATCACAGACTTCTGACTAGTCTTAAATGATAGTCCATAGCAAGAGCTTTCCTCCAACACCCCACAAGTGTGTTAGTTTGAAAACTTCTTGACTTGAGTCTCTAGAGCGACTAGCCTAATCTAGAAAACTAGGAAAACTAGCTGAGGGAATCTACATTCCCTCACAGTGCAAACATGGTGTGAAGGGTGTGGAGTTGCATTGTGTGCTGTCGACTGCTTCAACGACTACCACTCACTCCAAAATTTCTAAATGTGCAATAATAGTACAAAAACCTGTACATAGTGCGTGCTAGTGTGTACATATAAAATAATGAACATTGTGATTACTGTACATAATATAATGCCGTAATGGGAAACGTTTGTGTGTGCAACTCGATGTGTGCAACATATATTGACAACAACTGTCAAGTGACATTATGTGCAACATAATTAGTGACTAATATTGCAAAGAATTCACTCGTTAACACTGTAAATAATGACGCGAAAATAAATTCGTGGCAACTGTGGCTGCTTGAAGACCGCGCGCGACGCCTCCAGGACGCACCTTGCATGAGCGAACATGCAAACTGTGACGTCATCATCCATCTTCTCGGATCAATTACATCGCCGGTAAGTACAATTGATTTATTTCTTATTTTTCCCGTGATCAGGGAAAACGACTTAACAGGTTAGGATTTTTTTTTTTTTTTTTTGCGCCTGTGGGTGTCAATCAGCATATAGTCATGCGCCATTTAAGGGCTAAAAATGGACTCCATGCTGGGGCTGCATACTCCTGGATTGGCCTAACATATGTGGTATACAAAGTTCTGAATGATTCCTTACACAAGTTTCTGAATACCGTTCTTATGTTGGCCAGCCTGGCATATGCCGCTGATGTTATCCTCTTGATATGGGCTGCAAGAGACAGGTCTGGTGTAATATCAACCCCCAAGTCTTTTTTTTCTCTGAATCTTGAAGTATTTCATCTCCCAGATGGTACCTTGTATCTGGCCTCCTGCTCCCTACATCTATCTTCATTACATTACATTTGCTTGGGTTAAACTCTAACAACCATTTGTTCGACCATTCCTGCAGCTTGTCTAGGTCTTCTTGAAGCATCAAGCAGTCCTCCTCTGTCTTAATCCTTCTCATAATTTTGGCATCGTCCGCAAACATTGAGAGAAATGAATCTATACCCTCCGGGAGATCATTTACATATATCAGAAACAAGATAGGACCGAGTACAGAGCCCTGTGGGACTTCACTGGTGACTTCACGCCAATCTGAGGTCTCACCCCTCACCGTAACTCTCTGCTTCCTATTGCTCAGGTACTCCCTTATCCAATGGAGCACCTTCCCAGCTACAACTGCCTCTCTCCAGCTTATGTACCAGCCTTTTATGCGGTACTGTTTCAAAGGCTTTCCGACAATCCAAGAAAATGCAGTCCGCCCAGCCTTCTCTTTCTTGCTTAATCTTTGTCACCTGGTCGTAGAATTCTATTAAGCAAGTCGGGCAAGATTTACCCTCTCTGAATCCATGTTGGCGATTTGTCACAAAGTCCCTTCTCTCCAGATGTGTTACCAGGTTTTTTCTCACGATCTTCTCCATCACCTTGCATGGTATACAAGTCAAGGACACTGGCCTGTAGTTCATTGCCTCTTGCCTGTCGCCCTTTTTGTATATTGGGACCACATTCGCCGTCTTCTATATTTCTGGTTGGTCTCCTGTATCCAGTGACTTGCTATACACTTTGGAGAATGGAGAGTGGCAAGCAAAGTGCCTCTGCACACTCTTTCAGTACCCATGGCGAGATCCCGTCTGGACCAACAGCCTTTCTAACATCCAGATCCAGCAGGTGTCTCTTGACCAGTTCTCTGGTAATTTCTAACTCTTCCAAGGCCGCCTGGTTTACCTCCCTTTCTCCTAGCACAGTGACCTCACCTTGTTCTATTGTGAAGACCTCCTGGAATCTCTTGTTGAGTTCTTCACACACCTCTTTGTTATTCTCTGTATACCCGTCCTCGCCTGTTCTATGTTTCAAAACCTGTTCTTTCACTGTTGTTTTTCTTCTGATGTGACTGTGGAGTAGCTTTGGTTCGGTCTTGGCTTTGTTTGCTATATCATTTTCATAACTCTTCTCTGCTTCTCTTCTCACCCTGACATACTCATTCCTGGTTCTGTGGTATCTCTATCTGCTTTCTGGTGTTCTGTTATTCTGGAAGTTCCTCCACGCCCTTTTGATCAGTTTCTTTGCTTCCATACATGCCCTATTATACCATGGATTCTTCTGTTGCTTCTCGAATTTTTTCCTTCGGGCCGGGATGAACCTGTTTACTGCCTCCTGATACTTTTGGGTAACATAGTCCATCATATCTAGTACAGACTTACCTTGGGACACAGACCTCAGAGATATTTCCCTTAGGAAACTTCTCATTTCTTCATAATTCCCTTTTCGGTATGCCAGCCTTCTGTTTCCTAGTTCTTTTTTGGGGGAGATAATTCCTAGCTCTACCAGTTACTCAAAGTTCAATACACTGTGATTACTCATTCCCAAGGGCGCTTCCATCTTAATTTCCCTTATATCCCACTCATTTAGGTAAATATCAAATCAAGTATTGCTGGTTCGTCTTTTCCTCTCATTCTAGTTGGTTCCTTATGTGCTGGCTTAGAAAGTTTCTTGTTGCCACGTCCAGCAGCTTAGCTCTCCATGTTTCTGATCCTCCATGCTGGTCTCTGCTCACCCAATCTATCTTCCCATGGTTGAAGTCTCCCATAATTAGTAGGCCAGATCCATTCCTGTTAGCAACAGAAGCTGCTCTCTCTATTATGTTAATGGTGGCCATGTTGTTTCTATCATATTCCTGTCTGGGTCTTCTGTCATTTGGTGGTGGATTATATATGACTACGACTATAATTTTTTGCCCTCTAGTTGTTATGGTTATCTTGAGATGATTTCGGGGCTTTTAGTGTCCCCGCGGCCCGGTCCTCGACCAGGCCTCCACCCCCAGGAAGCAGCCCGTGACAGCTGACTAACACCCAGGTACCTATTTTACTGCTAGGTAACAGGGGCATAGGGTGAAAGAAACTCTGCCCATTGTTTCTCGCCGGCGCCTGGGATCGAACCCAGGATCACAGTCCCGCGTGCTGTCCGCTCGGCCGACCGGCTCCCCCGCTCGGCCGACCGGCTCCGTAGTACCTGCTATGTAGTCACTGAAACCTTCACAGCCCTGAATAACCATCTCCTCAAAATCCCAGCCATTTCTTACCAGCAGAGCTATACCACCCCCACCTCTTCTTTCCTCCTCTTTCCTCATGACATAACAGTGCTGTGGGAACACTGCATTTGTTATCGTTTTCGTTTGCTTTGTTTCTGTGAGGGCTATTATGTCTAGGTTTTCCTCTAGTACCCATTTTCCAAGCTCATTTGCTTTATTTGTAATTCCATCTATGTTAGTATACATTGCCTTGAGGCTCACTCTCTTCTGTCCCTGTGTGTGGAAGGTGTGGTTAGCTTTGTGTGAGTGGTCATTCTATATGTTTCTGTTTGTGTCTGTCTTGTGTCTTTGGTTGTGAGTATGTTTTATGTTATTTATTTCATGTACTGTTCTGTGTTACCTTATGATTTTTTGCTCTATCCTATGCCCATGTCGGGGTTTTCTGTTTCATGCTCTGTGTATTGGCCTTTTTTTCCTTTGCAGCTGTATATTTTTGCGGATAGAGGTGTTATATGTTACCTCATATATGTGCTGTTATGTGTAGCCTTTTGGTTTTCTTATGTATCCGGTGCCCGTGTCGGGGTATCGGTGTTGTGCTCTGGATATTGTATAATTATTCTTGGACGTTTGTATATGAATCACTTGTTTTTTTATGTTCTTCCATTGTTATGCTGTGTTTGTATCAGATTTTCCTTGTGTTTTTGTATGTTCCTTGTATATTGTTTTTATTAAAAAAAAAAAAAACTTTCCACAATGTATTAATAAGTGACTCTATGACGTAAAGAGGAACACCAACCTGGTGTTTGGTGTCGTCAGTAATACCTGGTGATGTCATCAGTCTCTCGATCACTGAGGAACTCGGGATGGTCCGTGAGTGAATGTTCTCTGTGAGTTGCATGGCATAAGCACTGTTACGCAGTATATTATCATTTTCACTCTGGTACTTGACTCGAACGTGTTCGTTAAGTTCGTTAATCATTTTAATATATGCAGGTGCAGGTCCACTACCTTTTCCAGTTAATGTTTCTGTGTCACTATCACTGCTGTCATCACTGAGTTGACTGACGACGTCGCCGCCACAGTCTCTGTTGTTGCTCTCATCTCTGTATCCGCCGCTGCCGCCGCCGCCGCCACCACTGCCGCCGCTGCCACCACTTCCGCCGCCGCCACCACTGCAGCCGCGGCTGCCACCCCTGCCGCCGCCGCCACCACTGCTGCCGCTGCCACCACTGCCGCCGCCGCTGCCACCACTGCCGCCGCCGCCACCACTGCCGCCACCGCCACTGTCGCCGCTGCCACCACTGCAGCCACCGCCACCACTGCAGCCGCGGCTGCCACCCCTGCCGCCGCCGCCACCACTGCTGCCGCTGCCACCACTGCCGCCGCCGCCGCCGCCACCACAACCACTGCCGCCTCCACCACTGCCGCCACCACAACCACTGCCGCCACAACCACTGCCGCCGCCGCCACCACTGCCACCCCTGCCGCCGCCACCGCCACTACTGCCGTCGCCGTCCCCATCACTGCCGCCGCTACCACTGCCGCCGCCGCCACCACTGCCGCCGACGCCACCACTGCCGCCGCCGCCACCACTGCCGCCGACGCCACCACTGCCGCCGCCGACACCACTGCCGCCGACACCACTGCCGCCGCCGCCACCACTGCCGCCGCCGACACCACTGCCACCACTTCCGCCGCCGCCACCACTGCAGCCGCGGCTGCCACCCCTGCCGCCGCCGCCACCACTGCTGTCGCTGCCACCACTTCCGCCACCGCCGCCGCCGCCACCACTGCCGCCGCCACCGCCACCACTGCTGCCGCCGCCACCACAGCCGCCGCCGCCACCACTGCCGCCGCCGCCGCCGCCGCCACCACCACCACTGCCGCCGCCGCCACTACTGCCGCCGCCGCTACCACTGCCGCCGCCACCGCCACCGCTGCCACCACTGCCGCCGCCGCCACGACCACCATTGCCACCGCCGCCGCCGCTACCACTGCTGCCGCTGCCGATGCCACCACTGCCGCCGCCGCCGCCACCACTGCCGCCTCCAATGCCGCCGCCGCCACCACCACCCCAGGTACCTTTACCAGCGCGGGCCACGGCTGTGACACAGCAGTGTGGAGGCTGCTGTAGCTCATGTGAAGGAGCCCGACGTAGCGTCTGTATAATTTTTGCCATTTCTGCTACCTGTGCTTGCAAGGCTGCCAACTGTCCTTGAACTGTTGTCTCAGGCTGTTGTGTGTTGTCAGGGGCGTTGCTGGTATTGTCACCACTATAGGATGGGTCAACAGTACTAGAACTGGCATCAGTAGGCACTTGTTGAGTTGCGGGCAATTGCCTCCTTGTGCCAAGGGAGGTTGGCCGGTTGGGACAATCTGAGTGCCAGACGGTTACTCCTTCCGTACCACATCTGAAACACTTCAGCGGCGGTTTAGACGGAACCACAGTTTCAGGATGTTGCCCTGCTTCTGCTACCGTGCTCTGTTGCTCCTGTTCCAGCTTTCTTTAGTCTCTCGTCTTTTTATACGGACAGTCCTTCAGTGGATGAAGACCGGATCAGAAAGCACACTTGGGTGTGGGGCACCAGCAGTTCTCAGCTCTGTGGCCACTGCCACAGCACTCGTAACACTCCACAGGGTCAGGCTGCCACACCCTGAACGTGCTGGGGCGAGCATACACCCCACCAAACCATTACTTGTCATGTGGCGGTTCAGTCTTTTTCCAGACTATGACTATTTGATCTGTAGGTTTACCATTCTTGTTCAATCTTCTTGCTTTGTGTACCCCTTCTAATTCATAGACCCACTCTAGTGGATACTCGTGATGGTATCTGTAGACTAGGTATTCATCCATCTTCTTTTTTCGTGTTGGTAGACGGTTGTGGTTTGTGGCAGTGTTGGTTGCTGGATGTGTTATTCGACAGTGTTGGTCGAGAGTTGTAGTGGGTGGTAAATTTTTTGGCTTGTGGCAGATTCGGTAAATGCCTGTGTATGTGTGGTGGCAGTTTTGATTGATGGTTTTTGATGATGTCAATGGTGTTCTATGTTGTGGTTGGCGGCAGTGGTAGTAGAAGGTTGTGGTTGGTTGCATTGTTTGTGGAATGTTATGATTGGAGTCAGTGTTGGAATATATCTGTTGTTAGTGGCAGTGTTGGTAGATGTTTGTTGTTAGCGGCAGTGTTGGAATATATCTGTTGTTAGTGGCAGTGTTGATTGATGTTTGTTGTTAGTGGCAGTGTTGGTAGATGTTTGCTGTTAGTGGCAGTGTTGGTAGATGTTGTTAGTGGCAGTGTTGGTAGATGTTTGTTGTTAGTGGAAGTGTTGGTAGATGTTTGCTGTTAGTGGCAGTGTTGGTAGATGTTGTTAGTGGCAGTGTTGGTAGATGTTTGTTGTTAGTGGCAGTGTTGGTAGATGTTGTTAGTGGCAGTGTTGGTAGATGTTTGTTGTTAGTGGCAGTGTTGGTAGATGTTGTTAGTGGCAGTGTTGGTAGATGTTGTTAGTGGCAGTGTTGGTAGATGTTTGTTGTTAGTGGCAGTGTTGGTAGATGTTTGTTGTTAGTGGCAGTGTTAGTAGATGTTTGTTGTTAGTGGCAGTGTTGGTAGATGTTTGTTGTTAGTGGCAGTGTTGGTAGATGTTTGTTGTTAGTGGCAGTGTTGGAAGATGTTTGTTGTTAGTGACAGTGTTGGAAGATGTTTGTTGTTAGTGGCAGTGTTGGAAGATGTTTGTTGTTAGTGACAGTGTTGGAAGATGTTTGTTGTTAGTGACAGTGTTGGAAGATGTTTGTTGTTAGTGGCAGTGTTGGTAGATGTTTGGTGTTAGTGGCAGTGTTGGAAGATGTTTGTTGTTAGTGACAGTGTTGGAAGATGTTTGTTGTTAGTGGCAGTGTTGGTAGATGTGTTGGGTAAAGGTTTTGAGTGGTGGTAAAGATGGTAGATGGTTGGTTGCAGTGTAGCCAGATAGTTGTGACTGGTGTCAGTGTTTGTAGATGAATGTAGTTGGTGGCATTGCCGGAAGATAGCTGTGGGTGGTGGCAGTGTTGGTAGATTGTTGTAGTTGGTGACTGTGTAGGTAGATGGTTGTGGGAGATATTTTAGTTGGAGACAGTGGTAGTAGATGGCTGGGGTTGGTGGCCATGTTAGTAGATGGTTGAGGTAGATGTTATTGTTGGTCGATGGCTGTGGTGTATTACAGTGTTGTTAAATGTTTGGTGGCATTGTTGATCGATGGTTGTGGTTAGTGGCAATGTTAGTAGATAGTTGTAGGGGGTGGTAGATGTTTGTGGATGGTGGCAGTATCGTTAAATAGCTGTGGGAGGTGGCAGAGCTGGTAGATGGAGGTGGTTGGTGGCAATGTTAATATATGGTGTAGTTTGTTTCAGTTGTAGTAAATGGTTGTGTTTCGTGGCAGTGTTGTCAGATGGTTGTTGTTTGCGGAAGTGTTGGTAGATGGCTGAGAATGGTGGAAGTTTTGGTAGAATGTTGTGGGTGTTGCCAGTGTTAATAGATTTTTGTTGTTAGTGGCAGTGTTTGTAGAAAGTTGTATTTGGTGGCATTGTTGGAAGATGGTGGTATTTGGTAGCAGGGTTGAATGACTGTTGTGGTTAGTGGCTTTTCCAGAACAAACCAAACATTTTCGCGTTTTTTAAACATTCTAAAAAGGGAAGTTTATTGTTTGTTTGTTTGTCTGAGAGAGAGAGAGAGAGAGAGAGAGAGAGAGAGAGAGAGAGAGAGAGAGAGAGAGAGAGAGAGAGAGAGAGAGAGAGAGAGAGAGAGAGAGAGAGAGAGAGAGAAGGAAAGTAGGATGGTGGGGGGAGAGAGAGGAATAGGGAAAGCTGGACTATAGCTTTATGGTGGCCAGTTTACGTGTAGGAGGAAAGGGAAGGGTGTTCCTGGAGCGTGAGGGAGTAGGAAAGTGCTGGCTGGGGGCGGTCACTTGATCTTCTCACTAACGAGTGACTTAAGCTTTCTACCCTGAATGTGCCACTTGAGTCTTTTTTACTTTTTATATGAAAACAATGGGTTATATGTTAACTTGCTTTGTACACCATATAGATGATGAAATAGAGGTACCCACCAACCACTGTCCGCTTACATAACCAGGCGAGTAATTGGATGTTGTCCAGCCGAGGCTGTACAGGTCATGTGCTGCTGGATACCCCGTGGTGGCGGTTGGTCCTTTCATTCTGTCTTTGTCCACTAAGTGCCCGTTACTGTTTAATACTTTCCCCGTGTGGCCACACTTTGCTAGATCTCTCACTATGGGTGCTCTAGTAACACTTGTCAATCACTAGTGTTTAAGTTATTCCAGACACTTCATGCGGATGGGCTCACCATAGCCCGTGTTGCTTGGAACTTTTTGTTCCAGGTGGCGAATCTTTAACAACAACAACAGCAACAACAAAACTTCATGCGAGACGGTCCTGACTCACTGTTGGCACTGTGTTGCCACAGAACTGGTCGTTTTATTTATCGTATCTAACGCTATAAGAATTCACTATGGTACGCTATCACTGCCTTGCTGTACACTACGTGGGACCGAATATTATGTATTGGTCGCTATAACACTTAAATATCCCTGGATACTGATGCTGGTTCACCGACGCGCGCTCCCACGTGTGTCACCCTCAACTGACCGACGACGACGACTGTATTGGTCGCTGTGTGTCACCCTCAACTGACCGACGACGACGACTGTATTGGTCGCTGTGTGTCACCCTCAACTGACCGACGACGACGACTGTATTGGTCGCTGTGAGTCAGCCTCTACTGACCGACGACGACGACTGTATTGGTCGCTGTGAGTCACCCTCAACTGACCGACGACGACTGTTTTGTCTGTATTGTGTTGGTGAAGAATGTGGTGTGGTGTTTATGGTATGTAGTTAACCTAAGTGTCTGTCTGTTAGCGAGGTGCTTCCAGTATATGTTTATGGGCGGTGTGTTAGCACTGAGGTTGAGGTTCTCACTCGTGATGAAGTCGTCCCGTCAAGTGTTGTAGATCCACCTCAGAGCTTTGTTTTGAATTCGTTTTGTTTGTGTTGGCTGCAAGCATTAGGGATATTGGGGCAAATGTTACGAGCAGTCCATCCTCATAAACAAAAGCCAAAGTCCATTTCATGCACCCGCCAGACCCTTTGTTTATGAATGAAAAGCGGTTTACACACGACTCACAACTGCTGACATTCGAACATATCCGGAACAAGTGCTTCACTGACGAATTTTGTTCGAATCACAACGCTATAAATGCTTCACCCACGTACTACAAATACAAATAATCGCCAACAGAACCTAAACACCTAACCTAACCTATCCTATGCCTAAATATACACAATATGCCAATATATTATAATATTAATTTATACTTGAGAAAATTCCCGTTTTGAGTGAACAGTATGTTAAAATTTATGAATGCGTCTGTGGGGTTGACCGCTGAATGTAATGGACTTGAGTCGAGGACGGGTTGTACATCCACCGGTCGACCCCACAGACTCATTCATAAACTTTTACATGCTGTTCATTCAAAACGGGAATTTTCTCAAATATAAATTAATATTATAGTATATTAGCATATTGTGCATATATTAGCATAGGTTAGGTTAGGTGTTTAGGTTCTGTTGACGATTATTGTATTTGTAGTACGTGGGTGAATCATTTACAGCATTGTGGTTCGAACAAAATTCGTCAGTGAGGCACTTGTTCCGGAAATGTTCAAACAAAATCAGTAGTGAGTCGTGTGTACACCGTTTTTCTTTCATAAACAGGGGGTTTGGTGGGTGCATGGAATCACTTTTGGGTCTTTGTTTGGAAGACGGGCTGGACGTTCGAACATTTTCGGAACAAGCACTTCACTGGCGGGTTTTGTTCGAGCCACAATGCTGTAAATGCTTCACTCACGTACTACAAATACAAATAATCACCAACAGAACCTAAACACCTAACCTAACTTAACCTTTGGCTATATATGCACAATTTGTTATAATATTAATTTATATTTGAGAAAACTCCTGTTTTGAATGAATAGCATGTAAACATTTATGAATGCATCTGTGGGGTCGACCGCTGGATGTAATGGACTTGAGTCGAGGACGGGTTGAAATGGTCCACCCACGTACTGTAAACACAAATAACCGCCAACAGAACCTAAACACCTAACCTAACCGGTACCTACATATGCACAATGTGCGCGTAAGTCACGAAAATTAACATGTGACAGTGTCTGACCACGGAGGAAGAACTGGAACAAGAATTTCCTTAAGTACTTTCGTATATTAATAATACATTTTCAGAAGGAATCATTCTGAAGATGTATTATTAAAATACGAAAGTTCTTAAGGAAATTCCTGTTTCAATTCTTTCTCTGTGGTGGTCAAACACATGCACAATATGCTAATATATAATAATATTAATTTATATTTGAGAAAATTTAAGCTTTGAATGAAGACTATGTTATATTTGTTGAATGTGTCTTTGGGATCGACCGCTGGATGGAATGAACAAACTGAGGACGAGTTGGTTATGAGAGGTCGAATTAGAGCTTTGTACATGTGTAGCTTGGTGTGTGGGTCTGCTTGTTTGAATCTTTATTGTCGAAGGATGGATTTTTTGCAATGGCGTGTTTGTGTGTTATGTGTGAGTGTATTCGTAGGTTATTTTAGATATTTAGGCCACGTACTGTTGTGTTCTTGGTGACAGGAATATATGTCAGGGTTGGTGATTGCGAGTAGAGTTAGACGAGTATTGTGTTAGCACATTTGTTATTGAAAAAGTATGTGATGGATTTTGTGTGGTTTATCTGTATTCACCAGTCGTACTCCCATGTAATGTTGTCTATTTCCCGTTGTGTTATCTTTGAAAGGTCATCGATGCGTCGACTCGTTATTAGTTGTCACGTCGTCTGCATGAGAGATTTTGGGTATATAGGGTCGGGTATGTCATTTATGTAGAGTGTATAGTATGTTGGTGCAAGAATGTAACCTTGTGGGACCCCAGAGTGGAGAGGGAAGAAGTTAGAGTGGAGGCTCAGAAAGTGTATCTTATATTTAATCTGTCGGTCGTCCAAGTAATTGCAGAGTAGTTTCTTAGTGTTCAAGGGCAAGTCAAAGTTGTTACACATCGTGTATTAATGTCATTCGTGCCATACCGTGTCGAAAGCTTTCTCGACGTCTTTGGTCACAAGTTCTGTCTTGTAGCGTTTTTTCTGGTTTATTAGTATGTAGTTTAGCACTATGTTAAGAGCTTCATGCGTCGACCTGAGGCCGAATCGTCTAAGTCGTAGGTATACTAGTGTCTCGAAGACCTTCCTGAGCGTTTCAAGTAAGCTGATTGGTCGGTAGTTTTTGGGGTCATTGTGTGGTTTTCCTGGTTTTGGGAGGAGAATTGCAGTTGCTTTTTAAGAGTAGAGGAAATTATCTGGAACAAGGGTGGCATTGTAGAGAGCAGTCAGGCCGTTGATAAGCGTCATAGGGAGGCGTCTAATGAGTTTATGTCCTATACCCAAGGCACCCGCGGCTCTGTGGAGGTGCTCAGTAGCATCATCGATCTTGACCTCTCCTGGTGTTAGCTGTGTCGTAAGTACTGTCTGAGTCCAGGAGGTTTGTATGAATGTGGTGGTCCGGAGTTATCTGATCTGCGTGTCGGGTAATCCATATTGTTAACCTGTATGTAAAGTGCTGTTGGCTGTGGAGGGGGGGGGGGGGGTGAAAGATTGTCTGCCAGAGTTGCTGGAAACTTGTATGACCTCTGCCGGGTCCGTGATGTTTCCGTCGTTGTAGAGTAAGTGGTGTGCTTGAAAGTAGTTTAGTTGTTTCCACTGATTTTTTTAGTGAAGTTCCAAAATTCTTGAGGGTTTGTTTTTCTGTGCTGTTCTGCCGTGTTCACCAGGCGTGTCCAGTGCTTGGCGTGATCATCGACCAGGCAATTGAGTATGTGATTGTGGAGGCCCTAGAGTACTTGGCCATGACTGGGCTGGTTGTGTATGACTGTTCGGTTGCGTGTGATACGTCTCCTGGATCACATGTAAGGAGTAAAAGAGGCGGCGATGAACCACTCCTGTGGGCGATGAGCGATGTTGTTGCAACTGGCGCTTGTGTGACTGTTTAGTACTACCATCATCATCACTACCACACTACGCACCATCATCATCACATCTACACTACACACCAACATCATCACTACCACACTACTCACCATCATCATCACTACCACACTACTCACCAACATCATCACTACCACACTACTCACCAACATCATCACTACCACACTACGCACCATCATCATCAACAAAACACTGCTCATCAACACCATCACTACCACACTACTCACCAACATCATCACTATCACACTAATCACCATCATCACTACCACACTGCTCACCAACATCATCACTACAACACTACTCACCATCATCATCACTACCCCAATGCTCACATCATCATCACTACACACCATCATCATCACTAGCACACTACTCACCATCACTACCACACTACTCCCCATCACTACCACACTACTCACCATCACTACTACACTACTCACCAGCATCATCACAACCAAACTACTCACCAACACCATCACTACCACACTACTCACCATCATCAACATTACCACACTATTCACCATCATCATCACTACCACACTACTCACCAACATCATCACTACCACACTACTCACCAACACCATCACTACCACACTACTCACCATCATCATCACTACTACACTACGCACCATCATCATCACTACCACACTACTCCATCAAAGAACCATCAAGAATGAGAGAAGATGAACCAGCAATGCTTGATTTGATATTTACCCTAAATGAGTGGGATATAAGGGAAGTTAAGATTGAAGCGCCCTTGGGAATGAGTGACCACAGTGTATTGATCTTTGAGTCCCTGGTAGAGCTAGGAATTATCTTCTCCAAAAAAGAACTAGGAATCAAAAGGCTGGCATACCAAAAGGGGAATTATGAACAGATGAGAAGTTTCCTAAGTGAAATACCTTGGGACACAGACCTCAGAGATAAGTCTGTACAGGGTATGATGAATAATGTTACCCAAACGTGTCAGGAGGCAGTAAACAGGTTCATTACGGCCCAAAGGAAAAAATCCGAGAAGCAACAAAAGAATCCATGGTATAATAGGGCATGTATGGAAGCGAAGAAACTGAACAAAAGGGCGTGGAGGAACTTCCGGAATAACAGAACACCAGAAAGCAGAGAGAGATACCAGAGAACCAGAAATGAGTACGTCAGGGTGAGAAGAGAAGCAGAGAAAAGTTTTGAAAATGATATAGCAAACAAAGCCAAGACCGAACCAAAGCTTCTCCACAGTCACATCAGAAGGAAAATAACAGTGAAAGAACAGGTATTGAAACTTAGAACAGGCGAGGACAGGTATACAGAGAATGACAAAGAGGTGTGTGAAGAACTCAACAAGAGATTCCAGGAGGTCTCCACAATAGAAAAAGGTGAGGTCACTGTGCTAGGAGAAAGGGAGGTAAACCAGGCGGCCTTGGAAGAGTTCGAAATTACGAGAGAGGAGGTCAAGAGACACCTGCTGGATCTGGATGTTAGAAAGGCTGTTGGTCCAGACGGGATTTCACCATGGATACTGAAAGAGTGTGCAGAGACACTTTGCTTGCCACTCTCCATAGTGTATAGTAAGTCACTGGAGACGGGAGACCTACCAGAAATATGGAAGACGGCGAATGTTGTCTTAATAAACAAAAAAGGCGACAGGCATGAGGCACTGAACTACAGGCCGGTGTCCTTGACTTGAATACCATGCAAGGTGATGGAGAAGATCGCGAGAAAAAACCTAGTAACACATCTGGAGAGAAGGGACTTCGTGACAAATCGCCAACATGGGTTCAGGGAGGGTAAATCTTGCCTTGCATGCTTAATAGAATTTCTACGATCAGGTGACAAAGATTAAGTAAGAAAGAGAGGGCTGGGAGGACTGCATTTTCTTGGATTGTCGGAAAGCCTTTGACACAGTACCGCATAAGAGGCTGGTATATAAGCTGGAGAGACAGGCAGGTGTAGCTGGTAAGGTGCTCCAGTGGATAAGGGAGTACCTAAGCAATAGGAAGCAGAGAGTTTCGGTGAGGGATGAGACCTCCGATTGGCGTGAAGTCACCAGTGGAGTCCCACCGGGCTCTGTACTCGGTCCTATCTTGTTTCTGATATATGTAAATAATCTCCCGGATGGTATAGATTCATTTCTCTCAATGTTTGCAGACGATGCTAAAATTATGAGAAGCATTATAACAGAAGAGGACTGTTTGAGGTTTCAAGAAGACCTAGACAAGCTGAAGGAATCGTCGAACAAATGGTTGTTAGAGTTTAACCCAACCAAATGTAATGTAATGAAGATAGGTGTAGGGAGCAGGATTTCAGATACAACGTATACTAGGAGGCTACCTTGAGGTGCTTCCGGGGCTTAGTGTCCCCGCGGCCCGGTCGTCGACCAGGCCTCCTGGTTGCTGGAGGCAACCAGCGAGGAAATTCTTAAGGAGTAAGAGAAAGAAAAAGACTTGGGGGTTGATATCACGCCAGATCTGTCTCCTGCAGCACATATCAAGAGGATAACATCAGCGGCATATGCTAGGCTGGCCAACATACGAACGGCATTCAGAAACTTGTGTAAAGAATCATTCAGAACTTTGTATACCACATATGTCAGGCCAATCCTGGAGTATGCAGCCCCAGCATATAGTCCATATCTAGTCAAGGATAAGACTAAACTGGAAAAGGTTCAAAGGTTTGCCACCAGACTAGTACCCGAGCTGAGAGGTATGAGCTACGAGGAGAGACTACGGGAATTAAACTCACTTCCCTGGAAGACAGAAGAGTTAGGGGGGACATGATCACCACATTCAAGATTCTCATGGGAATTGATAGGGTACATAAAGACAGGCTATTTAACACAAGGGGCACACGCACAAGGGGACACAGGTGGAAACTGAGTACCCAAATGAGCCACAGAGATACTAGAAAGAACTTTTTTAGTGTCAGAGTGGTTGACAAATAGAATGCAATAGGAAGTGATGTGGTGGAAGATGACTCTATACACAGTTTCCAGTGTAGATATAATAGAGCCCAATAGGCTCAGGAATCTGTACACCTGTTGATTGACGGTTGACAGGAGGGACCAAAAAGCCAGAGCTCAACCCCCACAAACACAACTAGGTGAGTACAACTAGGTGAGTACTACTCACCAACACCATCACTACCACACTACTCACCATCATCATCACTACCACACTACTCACTAACATCACTACTCACCAACACTATCACTACCACACTACTCACCAACACCATCACTATCACAGTACTCACCATCATCTTCACTACCACACTACTCACCAACACCATCACTACCACACTACTCACCAACATAATCACTAATACTACTCACAATCATCATCACTACCACACTACTCACCATCATCATCACTACCACACTACTCACTAACATCATCACTACCACACTTTTCACCAACATCATCACTACCACACTACTCACCAACATCATCACTACCACACTACTCACCAACACCATCACTACCACACTACTCACCAACACCATCACTACCACACTACTCACCATTATTATCATTACCACACTACTCACCAACACCATCATTACCAAACTACTCACCAACACCATCACTACCACAGTACTCACCATCATCTTCACTACCACAGTACTCACCAACACCATCACTACCACACTACTCACCAATACCATCACTACCACAGTACTCACCATCATCTTCACTACCACAGTACTCACCAACACCATCTCTACCACACTACTCACCAACACCATCACTACCACAGTACTCACCATCATCTTCACTACCACACTACTCACCAACATCATCACTAAAATACTACTCACCATGATCTTCACTACCACACTACTCACCAACACCATCACTACTACACTACTCACCAACACCATCAGTACCACACTACTCACAATCATCATCACTACCACACTACTCACCATCATCACGACCACACTACTCACCATCACAATCACTACCACACTACTCACCATCATCACTACAACACTACTCACCATCATCATCACTACCACACTACTCTCCAACATAATCAATACCACACTACTCCCCATCATCATCACTACCACACTACTCACCAACACCATCACTACCACTACCACACTACTCACAATCATCATCACTACCACACTACTCACCAACATCATCACTATCACACTACTCACCAACACCATCACTACCACACTACTCACCATTATTATCACTACCACATTACTCACCAACACCATCACTACCACACTACTCACCAACCACATCACTACCCCAGTACTCACCATCATCTTCACTACCACACTACTCACCAACACCATCACTACCACACTACTCACCAACATCATCACTAAAATACTACTCACCATCATCATTACTACCACACTACTCACCATCATCACTACCACACTACTCACCAACATCATCACTACCACACTACTCACCAACATCATCACTACCACACTACTCACCAACATCATCACTACTACACTACACACCAACATCTTCACTACCACACTACTCACCAACACCATCACTACCACACTACTCACCAACACCATCACTACCACACTACTCACCATTATTATCACTACCACACTATTCACCAACACCATCACTACCACACTACTCACCAACACCATCACTACCACAGTACTCACCATCATCTTCACTACCACACTACTCACCAACACCATCACTACCACACTACTCACTAACATCATCACTAAAATACTTCTCACCATCATCTTCACTACTACACTACTCACCAACACCATCACTACTACACTACTCATCATCACTACTACACTACTCACCAACACCATCACTACCACAATACTCACCATCATCATCACTACCACACTACTCACCATCATCACTACCACACTACTCACCATCATCACTACCACACTACTCACAATCATCATCACTACCACACTACTCACCATCATCACTACCACACTACTCACCATCATCATCACTACCACAACTACTCACCATCATCACTACCACACTACTCACCATCATCATCACTACCACACTACTCACCAACATAATCAATACCACACTACTCACCATCATCATCACTACCACACTACTCACCAACACCATCACTACCACACTACTCACCAACATCACTACCACACCATCACTATCACACTACTCACCAACACCATCACTACCACAGTACTCACCATCATCTTCACTACCACACTACTCACCAACACAATCACTACCACATTCCTCACCAACATTATCACTAAAATACTACTCACCATCATCATCACTACCACACTACTCATTATCATCAGCACTACCACACTACCCACCAACATCATCACTACCACACTACTCTCCAACATCATCACTACCACACTACTCACCAACATCATCACTACCACACTACTCACCAACACCATCACTACCACGCTACTCACCAACACCATCACTACCACACTACTCACCATTATTATCACTAACACACTACTCACCAACACCATCACTACCACACTACTCATCAACACCATCACTACCACAGTATTCACCATCATCTTCACTACCACACTACTCTCCAACACAATCACTACCACACTACTCACCAACGTCATCACTAAAATACTACTCACCATCATCTTCACTACCACACTACTCACCAACACCATCACTACTACACTACTCACCAACACTATCACTACCACACTACTCACCATCATCATCACTACCACACTACTCACCATCATCACTACCACACTACTCACAATCATCATCACAACCACACTACTCATTATCATCACTACCACACTACTCATCATCATCATCACTACCACACTACTCATCATCATCATCACTACCACACTACTCACTATCATCACTACCACACTACTCACCATCACTACCACGCTACTCACCAACGTAATCAATACCACACTACTCACCATCATCACTACCACACTACTCACCATCATCACTACCACACTACTCACAATCATCACTACCACACTACTCACCATCATCACTACCACACTACTCACCATTATCATCACTACCACACTAATCACCATCATCACTACCACAACTACTCACCATCATCACTACCACACTACTCACCATCATCAACACTACCCCACTTTTCACCAACAAAATCAATATCACACTACTCGCCATCATCATCACTACCACACTACTCCCCAACATCATCACTACCACACTACTCACTAACACAATCAGTACTCACCATCATCTTTACTACCACACTAATCACCAACACCATCACTACCACACTACTCACCAACATCATCACTGAAATACTACTCACCATCATCATCACTACCACACTACTCACCATCATCAGCACTATCACACTACTCACCAACATCATCACTACCACAATTCTCACCAACATCATCAATACCACACTACTCACCAACATCATCACTACCACACTACTCACCAACATCATCACTACCACACTACTCACCAACACCATCACTACCACACTACTCACCAACACCATCACTACCACACTACTCACCATTAATATCACTACCACACTACTCACCAACACCATCAGTACCAAAGTACATACCATCATCTTTACTACCACACTACTCAATAACACCATCACTACCACACTACTCACCAACATCATCACTAAAATATTACTCACCATCATCTTGACTACCACACTACTCACCAACACCATCACTACTACACTACTCACCAACACTATCACTACCACACCATCATCATCACTACCACAGTACTCACCATCACCATCACTACCACACTACTCACTATCATCACTACAACACTACTCAGCATCATCACTACCACACTACTCTCCAACATAATCAATAATACACTACTCACCATCATCATCACTACCACACTACTCACCAACACCATCACTACCACTACCACACTACTCACAAACATCATCACTAAAATACTTCTCACCATCATCTTCACTACTACACTACTCACCAACACCATCACTACTACACTACTCATCATCACTACTACACTACTCACCAACACCATCACTACCACAATACTCACCATCATCATCACTACCACACTACTCACCATCATCACTACCACACTACTCACCATCATCACTACCACACTACTCACAATCATCATCACTACCACACTACTCACCATCATCACTACCACACTACTCACCATCATCATCACTACCACAACTACTCACCATCATCACTACCACACTACTCACCATCATCATCACTACCACACTACTCACCAACATAATCAATACCACACTACTCACCATCATCATCACTACCACACTACTCACCAACACCATCACTACCACACTACTCACCAACATCACTACCACACCATCACTATCACACTACTCACCAACACCATCACTACCACAGTACTCACCATCATCTTCACTACCACACTACTCACCAACACAATCACTACCACATTCCTCACCAACATTATCACTAAAATACTACTCACCATCATCATCACTACCACACTACTCATTATCATCAGCACTACCACACTACCCACCAACATCATCACTACCACACTACTCTCCAACATCATCACTACCACACTACTCACCAACATCATCACTACCACACTACTCACCAACACCATCACTACCACGCTACTCACCAACACCATCACTACCACACTACTCACCATTATTATCACTAACACACTACTCACCAACACCATCACTACCACACTACTCACCAACACCATCACTACCACAGTATTCACCATCATCTTCACTACCACACTACTCTCCAACACAATCACTACCACACTACTCACCAACGTCATCACTAAAATACTACTCACCATCATCTTCACTACCACACTACTCACCAACACCATCACTACTACACTACTCACCAACACTATCACTACCACACTACTCACCATCATCATCACTACCACACTACTCACCATCATCACTACCACACTACTCACAATCATCATCACAACCACACTACTCATTATCATCACTACCACACTACTCATCATCATCATCACTACCACACTACTCATCATCATCATCACTACCACACTACTCACTATCATCACTACCACACTACTCACCATCACTACCACGCTACTCACCAACGTAATCAATACCACACTACTCACCATCATCACTACCACACTACTCACCATCATCACTACCACACTACTCACAATCATCACTACCACACTACTCACCATCATCACTACCACACTACTCACCATTATCATCACTACCACACTAATCACCATCATCACTACCACAACTACTCACCATCATCACTACCACACTACTCACCATCATCAACACTACCCCACTTTTCACCAACAAAATCAATATCACACTACTCGCCATCATCATCACTACCACACTACTCCCCAACATCATCACTACCACACTACTCACTAACACAATCAGTACTCACCATCATCTTTACTACCACACTAATCACCAACACCATCACTACCACACTACTCACCAACATCATCACTGAAATACTACTCACCATCATCATCACTACCACACTACTCACCATCATCAGCACTATCACACTACTCACCAACATCATCACTACCACAATTCTCACCAACATCATCAATACCACACTACTCACCAACATCATCACTACCACACTACTCACCAACATCATCACTACCACACTACTCACCAACACCATCACTACCACACTACTCACCAACACCATCACTACCACACTACTCACCATTAATATCACTACCACACTACTCACCAACACCATCAGTACCAAAGTACATACCATCATCTTTACTACCACACTACTCAATAACACCATCACTACCACACTACTCACCAACATCATCACTAAAATATTACTCACCATCATCTTGACTACCACACTACTCACCAACACCATCACTACTACACTACTCACCAACACTATCACTACCACACCATCATCATCACTACCACAGTACTCACCATCACCATCACTACCACACTACTCACTATCATCACTACAACACTACTCAGCATCATCACTACCACACTACTCTCCAACATAATCAATAATACACTACTCACCATCATCATCACTACCACACTACTCACCAACACCATCACTACCACTACCACACTACTCACAATCATCATCACTACCACACTACTCACCAACATCATCACTACCACACTACTTACCAACACCATCACTACCACACTACTCACCATTATTATCACTACCACATTAGTCACCAACACCATCACTACCACATTACTCACCAACCACATCACTACCACAGTACTCACCATCATCTTCACTACCACACTACTCACCAACACTATCACTACCACACTACTCACCAACATCATCACTAAAATACTACTCACCATCATCATCACTACCACACTACTCACTATCATCACTACCACACTACTCACCAAAATCATCACTACCACACTACTCACCAACATCATCACTACCACACTTCTCACCAACATCATCACTACTACACTACACACCAACATCTTCACTACCACACTACTCACCAACACCATCACTACCACACTACTCACCAACACCATCACTACCCCACTACTCACCAACACTATCACTACCACACTACTCACCATTATTATCACTACCACACTATTCACCAACACCATCACTACCACACTACTCACCAACACCATCACTACCACAGTACTCACCATCATCTTCACTACCACACTACTCACCAACACCATCACTACCACACTACTCACCAACATCATCACTAAAATACTACTCACCATCATCTTCACTACTACACTATTCACCAACACCATCACTACTACACTACTCATCATCACTACTATACTGCTCACCAATACCATCACTACCACACAACTCACCATCATCATCACTACCACACTACTCACCATCATCACTACCACATTACTCACAATCATCATCACTACCACACTACTCACCATCATCACTACCACACTACTCACCATCATCATCACTACCACAACTACAAACCATCATCACTACCACACTACTCTCCATCATCTTCACTACCACACTACTCACCAACATAATCAATACCACACTACTCACCATTATTATCACTACCACACTACTCACCAACACCATCACTACCACACTACTCACCAACACCATCACTACCACAGTATTCACCATCATCTTCACTACCACACTACTCACCAACACAATCACTACCACACTACTCACCAACGTCATCACTAAAAGACTACTCACCATCATCTTCACTACCACACTACTCACCAACACCATCAATACTACACTACTCACCAACACTATCACTACCACACTACTCACCATCATCATCACTACCACACTACTCACTATCATCACTACCACACTACTCACAATCATCATCACTACCACACTACTCTTTATCATAACTACCACACTACTCATCATCATCACTACCACACTACTCACTATCATCACTACCACAGTACTCACCATCACTACCACACTACTCACCAACGTAATCAATACCACACTACTCACCATCATCACTACCACACTATTCACAATCATCATCACTACCACACTACTCACCATCATCACTACCACACTACTCACCATCATCATCACTACCACACTACTCACAATCATCACTACTACACTACTCACCATCATCATCACTACCACAACTACTCACCATCATCACTACCACACTACTCACCATCATCATCACTACCACACTACTCACCAACATAATCAATATCACACTACTCACCATCATCATCACTACCACACTACTCACCAACATCACTACCACACTACTCACTAACACCATCACTACCACACTACTCACTA